>NC_133661.1:38725630-38865582 GCF_037893015.1 Macrotis lagotis | reverse complement strand
GAGGGAAGCGAGATTGGGGGAAATTATAAGACTCAAAAAACAATAAAAAAAAGAGTTGATGATGAAACTGGGGGTAGGAGATTTATATCTATCAGTGTTTATATAAAGCATGGTCCAGCAGATTGTGGTGGTTTTAAAGCTGGTTTGAATCTCAAAGGGATCTCGTCCAGCCCCCTTAGTTTATAGAGGGAACAATGAGGCCCAGGAGGTTGTTGACTTACCCCAAGTTCCATAAATAGTATAGGATTTGGCACCAGGTCTTCTGACTCCAAATTCAGTCCTTTTTGCTACCATTTATGTTTGGTTTAGCTACTAGCACCTGCTTCAATTTGAAGGAAAGGTTGAAAAGTGGTCCCCTTTTTTTCCCAAGTACCCAAAGTCAAGTACAAAATGGCTCCCTACTAATCCTAGACATTCAATAGCCCTTGACATTCAAGCAGAAGCTGCAGAGCTCATTTAACTTCAAACAACAGCACAGAAGCCTTCTGTATATCCCTGAACACATGCTAAGAAATATTAACTGCTGACATTTTGATGGCGCTTTAAGACTTACCAAGTCCTTTTCACTTTATTTGATCCTGGAAACTAGCCACCTAGGGAGGAAAGACAAGTTTTCTTATGCCTCTTACAGAGAGGTAAACTAAGGCTTAGTTTCCTTTAGGACACACAGTGAGAGAGTCAGCCAGCAGTGTCCTGTCTCAAAATTTATGATTATTTCTTTTCTACCACAATTTCTTTTTTCTATCTTTTCAGATATAATCACCAATAGAATAGTCATCTTCTCTTTATCTCTTTTTAACAAACACCCAAACATGTCCCCTTATCCCCGACTTATTTTGAATATATCAAGGAAAGTTGGAGAGACATATTTCTACATGGGTAGAAGGAAGCAGAAAGTCAAGGGATTGCCTCAACTAGGATTTCATTTTCAGATGTGCTTTCTGAAAAGGGTTGGAGAGACATGGCAGGGTTTCCACTGAGACAGTTTCCAAAGGAAAATGAAAGCATTTATTTGCCTCCTCTGATGCATATGCAAATCTTGCAAGGTGCCCTGGAACATGCTTTGGACTAGGAATTGTAATATTTAGGTTCAGGATGAAGTTCTGCTACTGATAATTTGTGTGTTTTCAAGTGGAAAAGAGGGTAGGATTTAGAGTCAGAGGACTTAGGCTTGAATTCTCACCTTGCCTCTCACCTCTGTGTGGCCTTGGAAGAAATCCCCTTGGCAGTTAGGTAGCACAATGGAGAGAACACCAACACTGAAGTCAGAAGGACTTGGTTCAAATCCAGCCACAGACACTTAATTCTTACATAACTTGGAGTAAGTCACTTAACCCTTTTGCTTTGCAAAGTCCACAAAAAAATCAATTGGACCCCAGTTTTCCCATCTGAAAAAGATAGGGTTTTCCTAAATGCCCTCTGAGTTTCTATCCAACTCTAAATACAGAAACTATTCATTCTATGTTACTTTACTTTTTTGCATTTCCATTTCTCTTCCTATAAAACTAGGGAGTTGGGTTAGATCATCCGTAAATTTCCTTTTAGCTTGAAATCCAATGGCCCAGTTTCTATGATTTATATGCCTTCACTGTCAATGCCAGCTCACATTGTTCTCTCCATCATCTCCAATCTTTTGGCAGATTTGTTGTTCAGTCATATGGTCATGGTCAACCCTTCATGACCTATTTAAAGATTTTCTTGGTAAAGATACTGAAGTAGTTTGCCGTTTCCTTCTTCAGTTGAATTCACAGATGAGGAAACTGAGGCAAGCAAGGTGAAGTGACTTGCCAGGGTCACACAGTTGGTAAGTGTCTGAAGCCTTATTTGACCTCAGATCTTCCTGACAACAGGTCCTGTGACTGATCCACTGTACCGCATCATTGCCATGCTACCAATGTCAGCATTTAATAACTGGTCCTAGTGGACAGAACAAGGAGAAGTGGAGGAAAGACACAAAACAGTAAATTGAGTCTTATGCAAGATAACAATCTTGTTGATAAATAACACTACTAACAATTGGAAAAGGATACCACAAAAGACAGTGACCTTCCTAGCATTGGAAGTATTCAAATGTAGGATGGACAACCAGTCATCATGACTTCTTGGTCTGGGTTGGACTAGAAATCCTCTGACATCTCTTCTGTGTCACTGAATTCTGCCCTTCTATTTTCTACCTTCACTCAACTAACCCCCAAGTATTTATGAAATGTTTTTTATATGACAGTCATTGGATTAAGTGTGGGGGACACAAATAGAATGAATGGAACAATCCCTACTCTTCAAGAGCATACAAGAGTTTTGTTCCATATGCGTAATTTATAGGCATAAATGTTTGTTAACTTACCGAGTACACATAGTCAGTGATTAATAATTGTTTGATATCTGAAATTGAATTAAAGCTCTGAAAGGAAAAGATATAAAAGAAAATAAGTCAGATAGTAAATTAATCAATCCCAATTAATTTATTAATTATATGGTAGCAACTGGGTGGAAAAAGGAGAGGAGAGGGGAATAAGAATTTATGTAGAGCCTACTATGTCCTAGGGACTGGGCTACAACTTCATTTGATCCACTCATGAACCCTCATATAAGATAGGTACTATTAATATCATCATTTTATTGTTGAGGAAACTGAGACAAAAAGAGGCTAAGTGATTTGCTCAGCATCACACAGCTAAGTCTCTGGGGTCAAATCATAAGTTTGAAGTTCTGGACTCCAGATATAGTCCTTCATCTACTCTGCCACCAAGCTAAAGGGCAAAAGTGACACAATTTCTGCCCTTATAAAAATGGAAAATTTGTGACTGAGAATGGACCAAGCAAAATTATAGTATTAGGTATGTTGTTGATCATCAGAGACTCCCTTTTCCTTTTACCCTCTTCTTTTTCCTCTACTTTTCATCCTTCCCCTTTAAGTCTATTAAAAAAGAACAATGTCTATTTGTTGTGTCTGGTTCTGACTAAAGTTAACAGGGTGCAGAATAAAGCAAATTCTCAGTCCCAAAGGGAAACCCCAGGATGCAAGTTTGTCCAGTAAAGAAATCAAAGGAATCAGCTAAATTGACCCCCCCCTCCAAACCAGTGGCATTATCTGGACTTAAAAGACTTAAAACATTAATTTACCAGTGTGGTATTAATTCTGTGAAATATTTCATTAGTGGTAGCACCTAGAATCATTGACACCTTTCTTATAAGGAAAGATGGTGGCCATTGAAGAGAGGGGGTTGATGTGAATATGAAATGATTAGAGGAAACCAAATTGGGCTGCCTTCAAAGGCCAGTGAATGTCTTGTGTTTTTAATAATAAGAATAACAGATCTCTAGGGAACCCTTCTAGGAGGAAGGACTTCTAGGCTTTTGTAAATCTGATTCATGCTTTTGCATTGTTTTGACAAATACTCATAGTTGGTGATGATGGTGGGAAGAAAATGGAGACTTTGGTCTAAGGCAATCAGAGGAGGCTTTGCAAAGATTGGGGGCATGGGGTCTTCCCTTAGCATACCATCATTTTGCTTCCCTAGCATAATAGTAGGATGTGGAAGGAACTTATAAGGTCAGAGAGGCATTTTTTTAAAATTAACTCTGAAGTGGATAATGACTATTGGGAGTGTTAATCTAGAACAGAACTTTTGGTACTGGTCTCACCTGATCATGGTCCCTTACCAGTGCTGTTCGTTACATACAATATGAAAACAGTATATTTATTAGTTGAATATTGGGTTAAATCAACCATCCCTGGAATGACACACTGTGTCCACTTTTAAATTGTCATCAAAGAAGAGATAATGTCTTTGTTGAATGGTTATCAAACTTTTCCATTAAACCTCAGAGTAAGAAGAGACCTTTAGCCTAGACCTCCTTATATTCCATCATGTCATAGACATTTTTGGCAGTCTGGTGAAACCTACACATCCATTCTCAGAAGAATGTTTTTCAATACATAAATAAATGACTTCTAGTCTAATCTATACCTACATAGAAATTTCTTTTACAGTGAACCCCCAAAATGACCATAATTCTTTGATTAAAGATGTTTAGTTAGTTGGAACCCCTCCTTCCTTAAGTCATCCTTTTCCAGTTTTGGACAGCCTTGATTATTAAAGAACTGATTACTGACATCAAGTGGAAATCTGGTTCTCAATTCTCTCTATTTTTATTTTTATTTCTAATACTGCTCTCTTAGACCAATGAAAAAAAATAGTTCCTATGTCACATAATCACCTTTCGTTCAATTGCATGAACAAAGTAGTCATGTTTTTGCATAAATCATCTTTTCTCCAGACTAAATACTCTCAGATTCTTCAATTGGAATTCATAGTATATGATTTGTAATATTCTCATCATCATATGTAACTACCTCTGGAATGCTCTAGTTTTAAAATTTCCTCCTTAAAACATGGAGCCCTGGGATGGCTAGGTGGTACAGTGGATAGAGCACTGGCCCTGGAGTCAGGAGGACCTGAGTCCAAATCCGGCCTCAGACACTTAATAATTACATAGTTGTGTGGCCTTGGGAAAGCCACTTAACCACATTGCCTTGCAAAAACTAAAAACAAAATATGGAGCCCAAAATAACCCATGTAGCCATAATATTTTAAGTTTTTCAAATTATTTTTTTTTTGTTTTTATTCAAAGGCTTAAGTGTCTTGGCCAAGGTCACACAAGTAAGTATCAAGTATCTGAGACCAGATTTGAACTCAAGTTCTCCTGACTTCAGGACCGGTGCTTTGTCCACTTCATCACCTAATTGCCCCTTACACAAGGTCTGACACTGCTGGTGTTTAATGACTGACAATTAGATTGTAAGCTTTAGGCAGGCAGGGAAATATGTCTTATTTTTAGGTTTAAATCTAGCCCTATTACTTTTGCACAGAAGCATATATTTGTTGCACAGACTAAATGTTAAATAATTTCTTCATGCTTCAAAGTGAATTGGAGGGTCGGTTAGGTGGTGCAATGGATGGAGTACTGGCCCTGGAGTCAGGAGGACCTGAGTTCAAATCTGCCTCAGCCACTTAATTACCTGTGTAGCCTTGGGCAATCCACTTAAGCCCATTGCCTTGCAAAAACTAAAAAAACCAAACACCAGTGAATTGGAACTAGGAAAGGAAAGAAGTAAGAGGAAAATCATTTTCTGCCAATTCAGGCAGTCCTTTACAAATTATTATTCTTTTACAGCTGAGGAAACAATACTGTGGATGATTAAATGATTTACTCATGATTACATCGCTAAGAAAGTGTCTGAAATAGGACTTGAACACAGACTTCTGACTTCAAATTCAGACAAATTAATTATAGAATCACAGTACAAAGGGTTCTCCTAGTGTAATGGTGCTTTGACATATGCTTAGATTACTTAAGATGGAGAGACCATAGACATTGCTTTTTCTCTTGATTGCTGCCCTTTTTTTCCTTTTTTTAAAAATGCTATTTTTATCTTTTTGCAATTTCTATAAAAACAATTTTGAAAATTAATATTTAAAAATTTGAACTGCAAATTTTCTTCCTTCTTCCTCTTCCCTGAGATGGTATGCACTTAATATAGGTTGCACATATGCTATCATGGAAAACATATTTATGTTGTGAAAGAAAATACAAACCAAAAAACTGTGTAGAAATAAGAAAGTGAAAAATAGTATGCTTTGCTCTGTATTCAGACTATATCAGCTCTTTCTCTGGAGGTGAATACAATTTTCCTTTTTTTTTTAAATACTAGACAATTTTCTTTTTTTAATTTTCTTTTATTTTTATTGAATTTTATAATTGTTCCCCTAATCTCGTTTCCCTCCCCAACAGAAGGCAGTCTGATAGTCTTTATTTTGTTTTCATGCTATACACTGATGAAAATTGAATGTGTTAAGAGAGAAATCCTATTCTAAAGGAAAAAATAAAATATAAGAAACAGCAAGATTACATAATAAGACATTTTTTTAAAAAGGTAATAATCATTGGTCTTTGTTTAAACTCCACAATTCTTTCCCTGGATACAGATGATATTCTCCATCACAGATATCATAATATTGCCTCTGATTGTTGCATTTATGAAATGAGTAAGTCCATTAAGATTGATCATCAACCCCATGTTACCATTAGGATATACAACGTTATTTTTTTTCTGCTCATCTCACTCAGCATCAGCTCATTCAAATCCTTCCAGGCTTCTCTGAATTCCCATCCCTCCTGCTTTCTAATAGAACAATAGTGTTCCATCACATACATATACCACAGTTTGTTCATCCATTTCCATATTGATGGACATTCACTCAATTTCCAATTCTTTGCCACCACAAACAGGGCTGCTATGAATATTTTTGTACAAGTGATGTTTTTAGCCTTTGTCATCATCTCTTCAGGGTATAGACTCAGTAGTGGTGTTGCTGGATTGAAGGGTATGCATATCTTTGGGCATAATTCCAAATTGCTCTCTAGAAAGGTTGGATTAGTCCATAGCTCCACCATCAATGTATTATTGTTCCATATTTCCCACATTCTTCCAACAATGATCATTGGCCTTTCTGGTCATATTGACCAGTCTGAGAGGTGTGAGGTGGTACCTCAGAGATGCTTTAATGTGCTTTAATTTTTCTAATAAGTAATGATTAAGAGCTATTTTTCATATGACTAGGGATAGCTTTGATTTTCTCATCTGCAAATTGTCTCTGCATATCCTTTGACAGTTTGTCAATTGGGGAATGACTTTTTTTTTTATAAATTTGGCTCAGTTCTCTATATATTTTAGAAATGAGTCCTTTGTCAGAATCATTTGTTGTAAAGATTGTTTCCCAATTTACTACATTTCTTTGATTTTGGTTACAAGTGGTTTTTTGGTGCAAAAGTTTTTTTTTTTAATTTAATGCAATCAAAATCATCTAGTTTGTTCTTAATGATGTTCTCCTTCTCTTTCTTGGTCATAAACTGCTTCCCTTTCTATAGATTTGATAGGTAAAGTCTTCCTTGATCTCCTAATTTGTTTACAATATTGTCTTTTATTACTGAATTCTGTACTCATTTTGATCTTATCTTGGTATAGGGTGTGAGATATTGGTCTATTTCAACTTTCTGCTATACTAACTTCCAGTTTTCCAACAATTTTTTTTTTATCAAAGAGAGAGTTTTTGTCCCAGAAGGTGGATTCTTTGGGTTTATCAAATAGCAGATTACTATAATCATTTCCTATTTTCTCTTTTGCACCTAGTCTATTCCACTGATACACCACTTTATTTCTTAGCCAATACCAGACAGTTTTGATGACTGATGCTTTATAATATAATTTTAGTTCTGGTAGGGCTAAACCTCCTTCTTTTGCACTTTTTTTCATTAAATCCCTGGAAATTCTTGACTTTTTATTTCTCCATATGAATTCACTTGCAGTTTTTTTCTAGCTCAATAAGGTATTTTTCTTTTTGAATTTTGATTGGTAGGACACTAAATAAATAGTTTAATTACAATTGTCATTTTTAATACATTAGCTCAGCCTATCCATGAGCAGTTGTTATTTACCCATATATTTAAATCTGATTTTATTTGTGTGAGAAGTGTTTTGTGGTTGTTTTCATAGAGTTTCTGAGTCTACCTTGGCAGGTAGACTTCCAGGAATTTTATATTGTCTGAGGTTGCTTTGAATGGTATTTCTCTTTCCAGCTCTTGTTGCTATATCTTGCTAGTAATATATAAATGAGGATTTATGAGGATTTATTTTGTATCCTGCTACTTTGCGAAAATTGATAATTGTTTTGAATAATATTTTTCATCATGAGACTTTTGGAATTGTCTTGCATCACTATCTTGTTGAAACATAGTTGAACATTATAAAATGTTCCTGTTGCTAATGTACATCGTTCTCCTGGTTCTGCTCACTTCACTTTCATATCAATTCATGTGAGGTTTTCCAGGTTTTTCTGAGTCTCCTTAATTTGTCATTTCTTAGAGCACAACAGTGTCTCATCACAATCATATACCACAATCTGTTCAGCCATTCCCCAACTTATGGGCATTCCCTCAATATCCAATGCTTTGCCATCACAAAAAGCTGCTATAAATATTTTTTTTACAAATAGGTCATTTTCTCTTCTTATATATTCTTTATTTAAAATTTATTTTGCAATTTTATGCAAAGGTACTTTTTAATTTTCATGCTTTTGCAAGATTTTGAGTTCCACATTTTTCTACCACCCTCCCTTTTCTCTCCCTTCTAAAAATGACATCACTATGTTAAAGTCAGTCTACAGTATGTCTAATTGTGGCTGATCAGACCAATACAAGGTTGGCTCAAGGTTATGCTCAAGCATAGGTCACACACAAATAGACCATGTAAATATTGGGGGAGATTCTATACATTTTCTTATCTTACTTTTTTCCCCTACTAAGTGGGTGTGGTCCACTCTTTAGTTTTTGACTGTATAGTTAGAATTGACTTCATATTTAGATCCATGGAATAGAAGAATCTCTCAGTCAGGACATATCTGGGATTGAAAGTCTTCTGTAGCATAAACATTATTTACTAAGCTGGTGGTTTCACAATACAACAAACACTACCTAATAATTCTTACTTTTCTAAGTTTTTCAGTGTGGGTTGGAGTAATTCCTATAGGGGAAAAAAGGTGTTGCCCTCAGCCATGCCACTGGATCTGGTGCCATTCTAGTGACTAAAACTCAATGTGCTTTTTTTCTGATTTTGATGTTTGCATAAGCCATGTGAGTCTAGGCAAGTCACTTCACCTTGTTTCCCTCAGTTTCATTATCTATAAAATGAGCTGGAAACAGAAATGGCAAACCACACTCTATTATCTTTGTCAAGAATTCACCAAAAGTGTCAGACATGAGTAAAACAAACACAATTGAAGATGACTGAATGACAGATAAATAGCACTCTATGGCAATTCTCTAAATCTCCTGTTGTTTGGTATAAATGGCATATAGTTTTTTTTTTTTATTAAACATGTTGAGGAATGAGACCAAGGAGTAAGGGAAGAGGAAACAATTCATCTTATCACACTGCAAGTGTGTCTTTGACCTGTCCTAATTTGGTCAAATTGGAGCATTTGTTGCATGCTAAACTGGAAAAAATATTGGATGGTTTGAATATGGAAATATCAATCAGTCATCAGTAAGTATTCCTCAAGTGCCTATTTATGTGCCAATCACATTACAGCATTAGCTGGGAAGACAAAGACAAAAATGAAACAATCTCTGCCATCTGAGAACTTTATATACATTCTCCCAGGTGAAGTTTGCAAATAAAGAAATGTATATATGTTCATATATGTATGAGTATGTGTGGATTACACACATTATTTGTTTATACATAATAAATGCATGGCAGTTTGTGGTGCAGTGGGTAAAGAGCACTGCATCTGGGATCAGAATTTTGCAGGTTCAAATGTAGCCTAAGGCACCTGCCAAATGTGATCCTAAGTGAATCACTTATCTTATATTTGATTCAGTTTTTCATCTATAACTAGAGGTAATAATGTCAGCTACATCCCAAGTTGCTGTGAGGATCCAATGAAATAAAAATGATAATTTATTTGGCATATTGCTTGGGACATCTTAAGTACCATATACATGTTAGCTACTCCCATTATTGTGATGATGATGATGATGATCATGATGATCATGATGATGAAAGCCATTAGTACCTAGGATGATCCACAAAGACTGCATGCAGTGAGTTTTGTTTTGAGGTGAATTTTGAAGGAAATTCGATTAGACTCTAACTTCATACACTGGGCTAAATCTTCTAAGGTGAAGTTTAGATATAGAATCTCCTTTTAAGCCGAAAAAATAAACACAACTCCACAAATAGAAGATGGAGATAGAAATGAGTTTCAGTTTGCTACACTGTCAATAGTGAGCCAAAAATTCAATGTGGTAATTACAGAGACTAATGAGATCTTTGGCTGGATTGAGGGTCTCAGTGTAGAGGACTACAAAAGTGATTAGTCCCATTGCAGTCTATGCTGGTCACACAAAATCTGGAATACTGTGTTCAGTTCTGGATATTACATTTTAGGATGAAAATTGACAAATTGAGGATACTTTTACTTTCCTGTGTACAACCAGTGCTTATGATAGTATCTAGCATATATTTAAGAATGCATATTGGCTGATGAACCAACCAGAAAAAAGTTAGCAAGTGGAGTAGACCTTGAGATAAAAATTGGTTGAAGAAACTAGGGATAGTTAATCCAGAAAAGAGAAGTCCCAGGATTTGAATTCAAATAGTAGTTTTATAGATGTAGTTTCAGACTTATTCTCCTTGGTTTCTTGGAGGAGAACCAGGAGTAATAACCAGGAGCAGAAAATTCGGGCTGGATGTTAGGGAAAATTTTGATAATAATTAGAACTATTAAAAATGATGGGTGGGATATTTGGGATGTTTGAAAATGGCCCACTCACCTTTGGGTATTTGGTTTTATTTCTTGCTAGAAAGTTTCAAGTAAAGGCTATCAGGATTGTTTAGAAGATATTCCTATTCCAATATAGTTTGGAATAGATGTCCTGTGAGGTCCATTTCAGGTCAAAGTCTTGTGATTGGAAGATTCCTGTGTTGTTTTGTTGGTCCTTGCCCTTTGTTATCAAAGAAAACCAAAATGACATCACTATGTCAGAGACATGCTACGGTGTTCCAGTTATGTGTGATCAGACTAATATGAGCTCAGAATGCTCTACCACAAGTACACGCATAAAGTTCATGTACCCACCTGGGGTAGGGTGGGTTCTCTAAATTTGCACATCTCACTTTTCCTTTGAGCTGCTTCCATTCTGCCTTGCTAATAGAATACAGCACCCTCTCTAAAGAGGGCACCCCAGGTTAGGCAGTCCTGGCCATTGTCTCCCATGATGCCCAATCAGTTCCAAAGTTCTTAAAAGATACTTTCATAGTGTCCTTTTTTTTTTCTTGTGACCCCACTGTGAGCACTTGACCTGTATGAAGTCTCTATAAAACAATCTTTTTGGCAAGTATATGTTTTGCATTTGACCAACAGGGCCAGTCCATCGTAGATGTGCTCTTTGTAGTAACAATTGAATACTTGGTAGTTTTACTTTGAGAAAGGACTGGGTCTCTTCAGACTTCAATTTTCTTATCTGTAAAATGAAAATTTTAATCTCTAAGGCTCCTTTCAGTTCAAAATGCTATGCTGACCTTGACTATGGTTCTGTTGTTTCATATCTCTAAGTGTTGTTTCTTGTCTCGAAGTTCTCAACTTGTTCAAGTCATGTGTGTATCTTGTCATGGGTCTGGGAGAAGGCTTGCCAATACTTTCTTAGATGAGAGTGGGCAAAGGGAAGGGGCCTGTCTCAAAAGCAGTAACAATATCTGAACCTCAGCGATCACAGCTCCAGAGCAAGAAAAGAATACCTTTGCCTCTTCTTTCTGTTGTCTTTTCTCTAATTAAAGAAAAAAATTTATTTCAGACTCAGGAACCATTTGCCAATCCACCCATCAGAAGGGATCAGTCATGAAGAAATCCTCTCTTGATCCTAAAGATTAGAACTGAGCTTAAGGATTGATCCTAAAGATTAGAACTGAGCTTAAGGATCTAAAGACACTTTCCATGGACAAGGCTTCTTGAAGGATATGCCTCTCCTTGGCACAGAACTGCTTCCATCTTTTTAGTATGGATTTCTATAGTTGTTCCTTATAGAATTTAAAAGGCTTAATGTTGATATGTTGGGGCCTGGGTATTTGGAAGTGACCTCCAAATTTAGTTATTAGAATTGGAGGCAGTGAAAGGGATATGATGTGTTATAGTAAAAAGAATATCAGATCCTGCATCAGAATCCTTGTGTTCAGATACCAGCTCCATCAACAAATATTTATCAATGACCTACTAAATGCTAGGCACTTTGGAGAGAGGAAGACAAAAATGGAATAGTTCCTGCTATCAAGGAGTTCACATTTAATTAAAGTAGACAACAGGTTCACATCTAAATATTCACATAAATTCTATATAGTTAACTCTTTGTTTATAGATACAAATATTATATATACACATGCAGATATATATATATATATGTGTGTGTATATATATATATATGTATATATATATATACATATATATATGTATATATATATATATATATATATATATATATATATATATATATATACATACTCCTATATATTCTTGGATAAGTTTCTTTTTATAGCTTCTAAGTTTCTTCATCTACCCAAGTCTACAGACCCTTGTAAATTTAATCTTGGACCCCTACTATGTGGGTGAACTCAAGTTTCAAACCCTTCATATTCATTGAAGTCATTCCAGATACCAAAGCCACTAATGCCCTCCCATCCAAACTAGTTTTTGCTTACTCTAATATATTATGTACATGAGTGTTACCTTCCTACTTGTCCAAACACAGTAATGCTTACATACATATCTGAATTCTTGTTTATGTTCTGATGGACTGATATATAATGAAAATTGTAGAGACAGAAGAGCCATCAGAAGTCACTGAGTCGTGCTCATATCTGAAAAGCATTCGTCTATAAATCACCAATGAGAGCCTCCACTTAAAGACCTTCTGAGACAGGAAACTCATTATCTTCTGAAGTCACATGTTTCACTTCAAGATAACTAAAAGGCACTTTTCCCTTCTTCATATTGAGCTCAAATTTTCCACTAAGCAACTTCCTCCCGTTGTTGCTAGTTCTACCTTTTGTGCCTGAGACGATCAAGGCCAATGCCTCTTTCATATGACAGTCAGGCAAATACTTAAAGAGTGCTCACCTATCCCCAATCTACAGGATCTTCTCTATTCCATGGTAACTATTTCAAATCATGTAAGCTAATTAATATGTAGCATTTGCTTCAGTTCTCTCTTCATCATTTTCTTCTTTGAATTATTTATTTATTTTCTGGTTAATGTCATTTGCAAAGTGTCATTTCCAGATCTGAACACAACACTCCAAATACAATATGATCAGTGCTGGATAGAGGGGAACTGTTCTCTTCCTCAACCATTTAGTCAACTAAACACTTCAGTTAACTTGAATGAATTAATTACTAAAAATTCCAAAATTTTTAATACTGTGATTAGAGTGCCGGGCAACTCTGGGTAAGTAACTAAATCCTGTTAGCCTCAGTTTCTTCATCTGTATAAAGAGATGTTAAAAAAATGGCAAACACTTATAATATTAGTACCAAGAAACTCTCAAAATGGTCACCAAGAGTTGGATGTGAATGAAAAATGACTTAAGTAACATGACTCAGACACTGCACTATGCCTGGGGGTAGAATGAACAAGTAAAACAAAACAAAACTAAAGACAAACATAAAATTTAAAAAAAAAGACTCCTCTGCCTCCAAAGAGTTTTCTTTCTATGGGGGGGGGAGACAATATGTGCATAAATAGGGACATATGAGGTACCCAAAGAGTCAATTGAAGGTAATATAGATTAAAAACATGTGCACATTTTTTTTTTCATTTTCACCATCAAATTGTTAACTCTGGTAGGATTTTCAGTCTCCTAAAGGAAACCAGGTATTTTTCAAACACTCTATTTTCTAGTAATGCTGATACTAATTTGAAGGAGGCCCTTACCTGATACAAAAAGGAGAGCAAGGGTTCAAAGGTTCTGATTTCTAGTTCCAATTCCATCACTTCCATGTTGTGTCTGTGAACAAGTCACTTACCTTCCCTAATACTCATTAGTGAAAAGGGAGATAATGAGACTTACATTATCTACCTTTAGGGGGTATAATGAGGTAATTTCTTTATAAAACAGGAAATACCAAATCAATGTTGGAGATGACAATAATCCGTTGTTTTAGTTTCACCACAGTACCATCTTGCAACACAATGAACACTAAAAATTAGAACTTGATTTAGTGTTTTATTGATTATCTGGACTCTAGACTTAAAAAGTATATAGGAAGAAAATTTTAATAAAGGAGATTAAATTTAAAAGTGTGCTGCATATTTTTCAGACCTGTGTGCTAAGCAATAATATAGGAGAGAGGAAGAGAGTAGAAGAAGCCATTGAATCAATTGTTGTCCTGGTTCTATCTCACTTCATGCAAGCTTTCCCAGGTTTGGGACAGGGCTCAGTTTCCCTATGGCACAAGCTAAGGGGGTTGAGGGGGAGGCAGACCTTTGTAGCTTATCTGAAAGAGTTGTTTAAGTTCTGCCTTCTGGACCAACCTGAGCAGCAGTGAAGAAATGGGCATGGATAAATGTTTGCTATTAAGGAATCTTCAGGAACTCATTGAGACAAACAATTCTGAGTATTTTGTTCCATTTGAGGAGCTGCTAGGATTATGAATTTTCTGAGGAGATATATCTCTGAAACATGCTGATGCATCAAGAAGGTCTGTGTGGCTAAATTTAGAAATATCATTCTAGCAAGTAAATTTTCTTCTATCCACTTGTGTCTGAAGACATTCATATAAGACTTTTCTTTTTTTTAATGTTGCTTATTTTCTTTTTTAAAAAGACTTTTCTGACATGGCAGGTCAACTGAGAGCCTTCAGGCCAGCATCAAAGGTAAACTGTGAGTCCCCAAAAGCCCAATGCAATGGGTGTTGCAAAACAGGGCAAAGCCTGTGTAGTGGGGAAACTGCTAACACCAGAGCAGAGGCCCCCAGCACATGGAAGGTCAGTGAGCAGGCCTTCAACCCCAAGCCCAGGAAGATTTGGACAGTCACACTCCTATGGTCCAGGAATAGAGCTCTCTACCTTTAAAACCACGAACTAGGCTAATAAGAGCAAGAAATAGAGGAAAGCCCAATCTATTGAAAGCTATGATAGAGTTTGGGAACATCAAAACAGAAATTCAGAAGAGGATATTTCAAACAAAGAACAATATGTGAAGCCCCAGAGGGGAATAAGAGCTTACCTACAGTCCAAAAAGTCCTCTTGGAAGCGATCAAAAAGTATTTTAAAAGTTAAACAGAAGGGGAAGAGAACTGCAAGGTATACAAAAAAGATTCTGCAACTTGGAAAAGGGAACACAAAAATTTACTGAAGAAAACAACTCCTTCAAAAATATGATTAGGAAATGGAAAAAGAAAATAATTCTTTTAAAAACAGAATTTTCTAAACCAAATGGAAAAGGAGATACAAAAACTATCTGAAGAAAACAATTCCTTGAAAATTAAAATTGGGCAAATGGAAGTTAATTATTTTATGAGACAATAAGAATCAAGGAAGCAAGGTTAAAAAATGAACAAAAAGAAGAAAATGTAGAAGACCTTATTGGAGTTCCATGGAAAATAGATCCAGGAGAGATAATTTAAGAATTATTGGACCTGGCGCAGTTAGGTGGTACAGTAGATAGAGCACTAGCCTTGGATTCAGGAGAACCCGAGTTCAAATCTGACCTCAAACATTTAATAATTACCTAGCTGTGTGACCTTGGGCAAGTCACTTAACCACATTGCCTTGCAAAAACAAAAATAAAAAAAAGAATTATTGGACTTTATGAAAACCATCATCTTTCTTATAATCATTAAGAAGACTTCCCTGATAGCCTAGAATCAGAGGGTAAAATAGACATTGAAAGTATCCACCAATCACCTCCTGAAAGGAATCACAAAATAAAAACATGAAGGAATATTGTAGCCAAATTCTAGAATTATTATAAGCACCCAGGGAGAAACAATTCAAATACCAAGGGGCCATAGTCAGGAGTACACAGGACTTGGAATCTTCAACATTAAAGTATCATGGGGTTTGGAATATGCTATTCCAGAGGAAAAAAAGGAACTTAGAATACAACCAAGAATCAAAATTGAGCATATTCTTTCTGGGGAAAAAAATATGGATAATTGATATAATGCAGAACTTTCAAGCTTTCCTGATGAAAAGACCAGAGCTGAACAGAAAATTGAATCTTCAAATACAAGACTCCAAAGATGCAGAAAAGGTAAACAGGAATTGAAAAAAATGTTACTCAATAAGACTAAACTGTTTAGATCCCTTCAGAGAAATTTGACACTTTGCAATTTGAGAATCATATCTGTACTAGAACAAGTATGATTAGAGAAAAGGTATGGGCATCAGTTGATTTTGATATGATGATATAAAAATTAATTAAAGGTATGAAATGTATAAATATATGAAGGAATTATTGAATGAATTAATTAAAAGCATTTATGCTAATTTATTCAGAGTACAACTCTCATAAAGTTCTTTGAGACAAACCATTGAGTTTTGTTTTTGTTAATGACCTTGCTCCTCAGACTTTCCATCAGAGATCTCCATCTCAGTTTTGCACATCACTTAAGCTTTTATTAGGTTATATGGCTTTTATTATAATTATCCTTTTTTTGTCATATTCTCCTACTAAACTGTAAGGTCTAAGAGAAGAAGAAGACCTTTCCTCATCTCATTTTTTCCCAGCAGTCCAGTCAGTAATTGACTCTGACCACAATAGGGATCTATTTGATTCCATCATGAATAAATCAATGAGATTTCTCCAACAAAACCAAAATAAAGTTGAAATTATTGTTGCTCAAGGATGTACGTAATTCGTAACACTAAAGTACCTTAGGAAAAGTAACATCTACCATATCTTGAGATGCCCTTACCATTGATTATGACAATTGTATTTTTTAAGGAGCTAGGTTAAGATTAGAGAAAGGATGGAAACATTTGTTGTGGCACAGCCTAAAATTGTGAAACCACTTCTCATCACACCACAAGGATTCCCATGTACTAATTGACCATCAACATAGAGATCATTCCCAACATTATTCAATGAAACCACCTAATGTTCCAATTGTTATGGAAATAAGCTATATTTGTCTCTGAAAACTGCCAATGATTAGTTGATTGTGGTTTGAACTGAGCTTAAATTGTTATAGAAAGCTACATAAGTCACTCAAATAAACTCTGAAATATTTCAGTTTGCAGCTTGTTCCCACATTAGAAATAAAATCAAATTCTATTATCACAATTCTATGGCTGAGATTTTTTAAAAATTGACACTCTTTATTTAATTTTTCTTGATTTTCAACTGTTTACAAGGAAGAAACAATTGCCTTGATCAGAGATAAGGACAAGCACTTTTTCACTAATTTCCCCAAATAGAACAGAGATGTTATTCTTGTAATAGCAAATAGAAGTGGCCCAATCCTAGCACATTGTCCTGAGAGCTTTACCACTTAGAAGACATACAAAAATTTTAAGATGAGGACTTTCAAGTATATCATTCTCTCAGGAGGAAAGGAGCTCATTTTTTCCTCTAGTCCTCTGGAATCATGTTTGACCTTTTGGAGGCTCAGAGTTCCCAAGTCATTCAAAATCTATATTGTTTTATTATTATTGTCTGCATTGTTCTGGTTCTGCTCACTTAACTTTGCATCAATTCACAAAAGCATAGTATTCCAAGGTTTTCTTGAAACTGTTAATTCCATCATTTCTTATAGCACAATAGGCTCCTGTAGCATTCATATGTGAAGCATCGTTTAGCCATTATCCATTAATGGACATAATGAAGACTATTCTTCCTCATTAGTTTTCTGAAATTCTGGTTGGTCATTGCATTATTCAGTGTTCTCAAGTTGTTCAAGATTATTTGTCTATGATAATATTATTTATTCTCTTGGTTCTATTCAGTTCATCCTATATGGGTTTCTTTTAAGCTGTTACATAAAAATTACTTTTCAGCACATGACAAGGTGAGAAGTTTTTGCTTGAATATGCATATAGTTTTTATTTTTGTTTGTATTTCTCTTCAGTGGGGTTAAAGGAGCAGGGGAAATAGTTTGTCATTTAGAACAAATAAAAGCTTTTTATTTTATTTTATTTTAATTTAATTTTATTTCATTTTTCAATTATATGTAAAGGTAGTTTTCAGCATTCATCTTTTTGTAAGCTTTTGAGCTCCACATTTTTCTACCAACCTTTCTTTCTCCCCTTATCATGAGAGTGAGTATTATGATATAGATTATAGTATGATCAGGTTTAACAAGGAAAATCATGAGAAAAAGAAAAAATAAAATAAGTTTTAAAAAGTTAAAATAATTTGCTTTTGGTCTACATTTAAACTTAGTAGTTTTTTCCCCCTCTGTATGTAGATGGGATTTTTCCATCACAAATCTTTTAGAATTGTCCTTCATCTATTGTTTGGTTCTTATCATTTGTTACTGAAAGAGATCGAAATGACTTCAAGAGCTGACCTTTTGATTCATATGTAAATTAGATTTAAGTGAAGCAGAGTTGCATCAAGTCACAGTTCTCACTCTCTCTTTTTCAAAGTCATCCTGATCCAGTGACAAGACAGAGCTGAGTCATCTGTTGATAGTTCTAGATGCAATGAATGTTTTTCATGTCTAACCAAGCTCTAAGTGCACCTCCAAACCTGTGTCAACCACTTCAACACTTCAAAGAAGTGTTCCCATCTTCCCCTTCCACCAGTGGAAGATGTCATATGCTCTCCCCCACCCCCATTCAGTGATGAGTTTGAGATTCTCTTTACCCTCAACCTAGTTTAGCCAGCTGTCAAAAGGATTTTCCAGGGTGTGGCCACTGAGCATACTACAGCTTCTTGGAGCCACAGGTGAGTGTTAGGTGGCTCAGGTGGACATCAAAGGTGGAAAGCTGCCCTGAAAACGACTCAGCAGCCCTCATACCAGAGTCTTCCTTTCAAACATCCTACACCCTATCATTACATCATAATCATCATCAACATCATGGTGTTCTTGATCACTAAACAGCTGAAAAGAACTAAATCCACTATCGTTAATTATCACAAACTGTTGCCCTTAATGTGTACAATGTTCTCCTGGTTCTACTCACTTCATTCAGAATCAGTTCATGCAATTCTTTCCAGGCTTTTCTGAAGTCATTTCCTCATGATTTCTTATAGAACAATTCATTTACCATAATTTGTTCAGCTATTCACCAATTGATGGAAATTCCCTCAATTTCTAATTCTTTGCCACTATATAAAAGAACTCCTATAGATATCTTTGTACATGTAGTCTTATCCCCCCTCTTTTTGGTCTCTTTGGGATGGCTATCTGGTACTGGTATTGCTGGATCAAAGGAATGCACAGTTAAGTGACACTTTGGGCATAGTTGCAAATTGCTCTTGAGAATGTTTGGGTCAGTTTACAATACCATCAACAATACATTTGTGTCCTGGTTTTTCTCACATCCTATCTAACACTGATCATTTTCCCTTTTAGTTATATTGGTCAAAATGATAAGGTATGAGGTGGTACCTCAGAGTTGTTTCAATTTGCATTTCTCTAATCAATAATGAATTAGAATATTTTTTTCCTATGAGAATAGATAGCTTTAATTTCTTCATCTGAAAACTGCCTATCCTTTGACCATTTATCGTTTGGGGAATTACTTGAATTCGTAAAAAATTTAATTCTGTTTCTATATGTTTTAGAAATGGGAGAGTCTTTTTTTATCAGAAACTAGCTGTGAAAACTGTTTTCCAACTTTGGGCATTCCTTGTAATCTTAGTTGCATAGGCCTTATTTGTGCAATTTTTTAAAAATTTAATGTAACCAAAATTAAACATTTTGCAATTTATAATGTTCTCTGCCTCTTGTTTGGTTATAAACTTCGCCCCCTCTCCATAGATCTGGCAAACAGACTATTCCTTTTTCTCCTAATTGACTTATGGTATCACCTTTGATCTAAAGATTAATCCTCTACCTATCTTAACTTTATACAGGTATAGGATGTGAGAGGTGAGTCTATGCCTAGTTTCTGCCATATTATTTTCAAGTTTTAGAGTAGCTTTTCTTTACAAGAGATTACTATAGTCTATTGCTCCGAGGTTTTAACTTTGTCTTCCAAGCTGGTATTGGGACCTTCACCTGTTGACCTACTGTAACACTAGCCTGCTGATTTGTGACCTGATCTGTGCTATGGTTATGACTCACTTCCCAGTTCTCTGGGCAATGCTGGGCTACAGTACCCATTTACCCATGAGTGATAGATCTTTTGTGACTTTCCTCCATGATATCTTGAGTGGATAATCTATTTAATCTGTTTTTTTGTGGGTTCTGTAACTTTAATGTCTGTTTAAAGATTCCATTTAAAATTTTTTCTTTCTCTCTCTTTTTTTATTTTTTGGCCAGGCAAAGGCGTTAAGTGACTTGCCCAAGATCACACAACTATGTAATTAAGTGTCTGAGGTCAAATTTGAACTCAGGTCCTCCTGACTCAGGGGCTGGTGCTCTATCCACTGTGCTGCACCCTATTTAAAGTTATTTCAGGAAAAGCTTCTGGAGCTTCTCAACTTCATGCTTTGCCAAGAAATTCCAAAAGCTAACATTTCTAAAACAATATTAAATGATGATAGTGATAATAAGTATCTTTTTTTAAATCCCTGGTCTTATTGGAAAATCTTCTAGGTTGTCTCTATTTTATGAATATATATATATATATATATATATATATATATAGATGGATAGATAGATAGATAGATATATGTATATCTGTGGCATGATATTTGCTTGCCAGTTCTAAAACACTATTGGAACACCTTTGTTAGCTTGTAGTCTTTTTACTGCAACATGCTACTGCTGGAAGAGGTGAGATATGATATAGACTTTTATCTCAGTGAATATAAATCTAATTAAGGGAATGATAATGTACATAAGTCATACCTAGGTTTCTTTTTTTTTTTGAGGGATTGTCCTGAAATCATCTCCTTGGTCATTTTGTACAAATTAAGAGATCCTTTTAGGAATGTTCGATTATTGCTACTATTTAGGTCTCCATATATCAGGTTAAAAATAGTTTCTAGTTACTTCAATTTACCTGGAGTTTAACAAATGATTAAGACTTTCATAATATTTTGGGGGAATTGTGAAGAAATGTGATCTGGATGTGAGAAAAATTAGATTCATCACCATTTGAGGGGTTGGACCCCAAAAGTAATATGATGTCAATTCAAAAGCACAAAAGTTGTGCAGCGATCTCTTCTTGACAATGTACTGTTTGATATTTGTAATGACTGTTCCTGTGATCTGATTCTGATTAGCATGGTCCATCTTGTTTTTTCTTAATCCCAAGAAAATCTTTTTGTGTATTAAATTTGTATATTCTTATGTTGAACCTCATTAGTATGATTCACATCTTCCTTTCTTCCCCTTTCTAAAGAGGCAACTAAAAACAGCATTGCTGCCCATTGGTCCTCTAATTTCCAGTCCACTTCAAACTGTTTATTTCAGCTTTGATATTACAGTTCCCAGAGAAGGAAAACACTGCATTTTAGGGACAAATTCTGCACCTAATGGAGATAAAGTCCCAGCTTGTTAAGTATTCTTTTAGAAATTGAAAGAATTCTTCCTGACTCTCTATTACTGAAGCAGAATTCAAAAAGTTACCCAGGCAAATATGAGGAGGTTCCAGGGGTTTTGGTTAGTGTCTTGGAAGAAGCTCTCTTGTAAGAGAAGTCATATGGTACAGCTGAAAGAACTCAGATCCTGAAAGACTTCGGTTCAAATAGCAATGCACTAACTTACTAATGTTATGTTCTGGGAAACTCCTTTAGCTAAAATTTGCTCAACTGAAAGATGAGTTTAATAACATTTGCAATACTTGTTCTATCATTTATTTTCTTTGAGCTTTGGGTTTGTTTTCATCAATAAGAATAATAACACTTATAGAACTAAACTCTTGGAGTTTGTTGTTGCAAATTTCAAATGAGATAGTGAATATTTATAAAATACTTTGCAAATTTTGAGGCACTGTACAAATATCAATTTTTATTATTTTTATCATTTGAATAGTCTTCCCACTCTCCTATAAAGCTGAGCCTTTTCCTTTGTACTTAAGGATAGATGCTTGCTTATCAAAACAAAGGTAATGCATCCCCCATCACTACCAGGGAATGGGGTCTGTTAATAGATCTCTAGGAGGAAACAAAAGTTTTCTCCTGAAAATTTTGCAGAAAATCAAGTTGACTAGAAGACGACGAGGTTGGTTACAATACTAGACATCAGTTATTCTAAAAAAAGTCTTATTTTTCTTTTTATAAGACTGCAAGTTCAATATGAATAGACACCATAATAAGGTAGTTAAGAAAGCTAAAACTAATTTGATCTTAAAGTATATGTAAGAGGGGAGCAGAGCCACTAGCAATAGGGACATGATAGAATATGTTGCTCCCATCAGAACTCTTCTGGCATATTGTTCTCAGTTCAGTTCACTTTGGCTTAGCTTTTAGGTCTTTTTTCTTTTTAGAAGACTGAAAGTTCATTAGTTTAAGATAGAAAATGCAAGCTGGATAAAGGTGAAAGACCCTAAGTTTATTACATATGAGGGGAAGCAGAAGGAAAATTGAGTGTTTAGTACTGGAAAGAAAAGATATATAGGGAAGGGAAAGGTGGCAAACATCTATACATCGCCTACGATATGCAGGACAGTGTGCTATTTTGTGTCGATGTAGCTAAAGAGCTATTATGAAGGGAAGATTAATCTTGCTCTGATTTCCCTAAAATTTTTTAAAGGCAAATTTATATAAATTCAGGAAAAAAATAACCTTACCTATTAGAGATGCATAGGATTTCTTGAAAGGGGGGTAGTGTCCTTTTCCATAAAGTTTGAGATGTTGAATGACTACTTGTAGTAAAGATTTTTTTTTCTATCTTGTTTGGACTAGATGGCCATGGAGGTGGCTACTGAGTCCCCTTCCAACTCAACTTCAATTACATCATTATAATGCCTTTAGGGAGGGCTGCAGTTCATATTTGGACAGGAGGGACTAAACAGGATACTAACAGTGATCTCAGGTATAGGAGTGAGCCAAGGAAAGATATGCAAAGCAAAGCATGGAGAACAACCTACTGTAGTTGGGAGGAAAAGGCAACTTCATGAGAAGCATTGTAAGAGCTGGGAAACTGAAGTTCAGACTGGTTAAGAGACTTGCCCAAGATCATACAGGTAATAAATGGGAGAGCTAAGTGCAAATCAAAGTACTCTTTCTTTCTTGCTTTGTGGTTTCTTGGACAATTTAACTCACCCACATTTTCTATCTGAGGTATCATCCATTTTAAACAGAGAATGCTGGCAATGGCCCTTCTTACTGTGCTGCATCAGACTAAGACCACTTAAGCCTTTTGACAGCCTCCACTGAAAGTGTGGCTCTCCAAGAGCTTCCAGGAGCCTTCAAAACCAACCAAACTGCATCAGTTACCTTTGGCATCACCTCCATTGGCATCCAAACTCCTTTGTTGCATCCTTCTTTGGCCTTGATTCTCCCCTACTGCTACAGATCTCTTTCCTTGGGTATTAACTCTCTGTTTTCATGACTTATTTTAAACCCAAGTCCCTAGAGAAATGCCTTTTGGCTCTCATATCTCACCAATCTGCCTAGAACAGCATCTGTTCATCATTTCTCCTTTCTGTTTTTGAATACCACACAGCTGAATGTATTTCTTAGAGCTTGTCACAGGTCACTGGCTTTGGAGAGCAGCAAAAGGAGGTGAGCTTATCACTCCTGCTGTTCCTTTTGGCTGGGCCTCAGCAGCTATAGCTTCCCATTGGCAGGTCTCATTGTCCTTGTCGACCTGTTTATCTCAACCTCCCCCCACCCCCAAAGGACATTGTGACTCACTGACTGAGGTATTCATCTCTTACTGCCCACTGGTGTTCATAGAACAGCAACCAGAACCTCTTCTGGATTATCCCAATTAGAGCCAAGCATTGGCTCGGGATATACATACTAGTGAGGCTCTTCCAATCAACCTTGGAAAGACTTGGACCATTCTATTTGGAATGAACTTGCCAAGGTGCAAGTGGCAGTAATCACATTTTCCCCTGATTTCTCCCATTCTCCAGATATAGGAAAATGATCTCCTGGATCAGAGTCATCATCTAGGAAACTAAATCCCTTTATAAGATGCCTAGTATCATACACAGATCCAGTGACAACACAGATAGGAGTGTCTAACCCTCCTCTTTCTGGCATCATCTCAGACCCAATTTAAGTTTCAGGTTATGCTCCCATGAAGTATTCTAATATATCAAGTCAGAGAAAGACATTGGCAAAAGTGTCCCCCACTGTAGCCCTCCTTTGTAATCAGCTCCCCTATCCCTCCATTGACCTGTGCATCATGTTCTTGCTTTCAGTAAATCTTTGATTACTAGTATTATATAGACTCTTGGGTAATTTTACTAATAGCCTCTTAGTCATCAAACATATAGGACCTTCTGACTGACATCACATTTACCAAATCTTTTAGCAATTCTATCTTCATCATGATCTAATAATACATATGAATATTATAATGTCTGATATTTCCTTTAAAAAAGTCAGCTGAAGCCTTGTCAATAGGCAGGGGCAGAATCCATCTGGAAGGCAATCAAGAGTAGCAGAGCGATGCAAGTTGAGATTCTCACTAAGGATGCCAGCCCCTTTGGCTTTTTTTTTTTTGGTTTTTGCAAGACAATGGGGTTACATTATGTGCTCAAGGTCATACAGCTAGGTAATCATTAAGTGTCTGAGGCCATATTTGAATGCAGGTCTTCCTACAACTAGGGACAGTGCTCTATCCACTGCACCACCTAGCTGCCCCCTACTTTGGCTTTAGCAATTGTATAAGGGATTTTTGTTGTTGTTACTTTTTTTAAGTGGGAAATGTGAGAAGGAATAGCATAAGCAGAGTGGAAAAGTGACCACAAAACCTTCAGTCAGAAGAATCTGGGAGAACAAAGTCAATCAAGGAACATGGATCTGAGGTGGTAAATGGGCAGGTTAAAGCAGTTCCACTGATGAAAGGTGAGGCTGCCATCCTTTATGGGAAGTAGCATGAGTGAAGAAGAGTTTGGGATCTAGAAGGAAATTCCTTAGCTCTAAGTTGTAGATTCACCATATGCTGTATTATGATTTCATTGTGATCTTTCTGGGTCACAGTTTTCATGAGAGGATTTGACAAAATTATCTCTGAGGTTTTTCTGTATCATGAGCTTACAGTGCTCTGGTTAAAGTTGGAAAGGACAGTCCAGGAAGCTAAGGGAAATTTTACAGGTAATTGAGACCTAGGATGTCTGTCTTTCAAGTATATATATATATATATATATATATATATATATATATATATATATATACATATATATATACACACTTATATATGCATATATTATCATAATGTCTATGTGTCTAATATGGGCAGCTAGGTAGTACATTAGATAGAACGGTGGTCTTGGAGTCAACAAGACTTGAATTCAAATACAGTCTCAGGCACTTGCCATTTACTAGTTGTGACCTTGGTTAAGTCACTTCAGCCTGCTTGCCTTGCCTCCAGGGCCATCTCCAGTCATCCAGATTCATATCTGGCATTGGACCCAGTTGGCTCTGGAGGAGAAAGTGAGGCTGGTGATTTAGAACAGCATCAGCTCTCTCAAATCCAATTCAGGTGCATGTCATGATATCACCTCTTTGATGTCATGGTCTTCTTTGAGAATGAAGGGCAAACATCAATCAAAAATATGCACTATTTATATATTATATAAATTATATTTATTTGTATGTATGATATATGCATATATAATTAACAAAGAGAGAGAGAGAGAGAGAGAGAGAGAGAGAAACTATCTTGTGAGATGTTAACACAGATAGGACCTGAAGGGTCAGAGAAAGGAGATCCTTTATCATAGTGTATATATGTGTATATGCATGCATTGTTGTCATTCAGTCATGACCAACTCTTTGTGATCTTGTGGACCTTATTGTCCATGAGATTTTCTTGCCAGAAATATTAAAATGATTTGCTATTTCTTTCTCCAGCAGATTAAGGTAAACCAAACTTCAATAATTTGCCCAGTGTCAAAACTACAGAATATGAACCCAGATTTACTCACATATCTTCCTAACTCCAGGCTTACTGATCTATTCACTGAACTATCTAGCTATCCCCTGCATATATTATATATCATCTATGTATATTACATTATAATATGCATATACATCTATATGACGTAAATGATATGTAATGACAGACCTGGGATCTCCCTTCTCTGACTTTTTGAGTCTTGGTTGTGTTAGACCCTCACAAGTCTATAATAACATCTTTTAAAAAAGGATAGATTGCCATATAGGAGCAGATTCTGGAGTTGAGAGTGCAGCAGTAATAATAGAAAGTAATCCTAAATTTCAGATTATAGAAAAAGAAAATTAGGGAAGATTTGAGAAGCATATTGGGGCTTTAAATCTGAATCCTTTTCAGTCCATGAGCCACTAAGTAATAGTCACATTGACAAGAAGAATGGAGAATGATCCTTATATCATTCTCTTTGATCTCTTTGTCATTGAATATCTTCATGTCAGCAGTGATTAAATCATGACCCAATTCATAATCTGAACTGATTCAAAACATTCTGACCTACATGGATCAATATAAAGACTAGATATTGATGAGACTTAGAGAAGAAAAAACAGTAAAATCTAATAGGTATAAAGTACGTTCACTATCTAGAAGTTTGGAGAGGAAGGATAGGAAATGGATTTCAGAACCATTTCTTCACATTCTGGGGAGGATAGTTTGAATAAATGGGCAATTCAGGAAGAATTAAAAAAAAGAAAGAAAATAAATGGAGCTGGGTCTGAATTATTGCTTTCTGAGATAGTATATTTCTTGCCTTTAGCCCTATTTCTTTATCCATTCAGTCTCTGAGTACACTACAATTACAAGGTTTGGTTTAGGGCTATAATAATTGGTAATCACTAGCCTTTTTGGACCCTAGGCATAGATGGAGATGGTTATCGAACCTTATAAACTAGAAGAATTGATCATAATATCACTTGGGAGTCAATCTCACATCTTCAGTATATAATTGATTCAAGTTTCCCATTGCAGTATCTGGCAAGTTATTGGCCCAACGTATTTAATACAAGTTTCTTAGCTTCCTAACATGAAACGTGCATAGTTCCTTGGTTCTGGGCTACTTTCTTTGGTCTCTGTTAGGGAAGAAGTCTCAAAACAAGGACTGTAAAGATACAAAGATGCATGACTCAAAGGATATGGAATCCTTTGTTTGACTCAAATATCTTTCTGTTGCCAACCAAAGGAAAGGCACTGATATTGTCACCCTTGTACAATCTGAGGTCCTATAGGAGATCTTCATAATTCTGAGCATGATAGAAACATTATCATCATTGTCAGTCATCAGTCATCTTTATCACCATAGATGTATGACTCCTCATATATAGTGATTTAACATTTGCAAAGCAATTTATTGTTTTGTTTATTTGATCCTCTTAATTCTGTGAAACAGATGCCATTATTAACACCATTTTACAGATGAGAACACTGAATCTGGGAAAAGTTTAAGTGAATTACTCAGGGTTGTGCAAGTATTAACTGGTTCATTCAAGATTTGAACTCAGGACTTCTTGATTCCAAGATCAGAGTTCTAATTACTTGGTCACCTAGCAATCATCTATTCTGACTTTTAAAGATTATGATGCTGAAGAATTAAAAATGATTTGTTTCATGTCATACAAATGGCATGTGACAGATTTGGAATTGGAAGCAGTCTTCCAAACTGCAAATTATCACATTAATCATTTACAAAAGAGAGAAACTGAGATACCAGGTTCTGAGAAAAATCAATTTATTACCAAAACTACTATTGTTGATAATTAAGGTCAATGACTCCTTGGTAGTCAGAGACAAACAAGGAGTTTACGGTAAAAAAAAAGAGGAAATGGAAAATGACAGTCTTGAGAAACTTACTTTGAACATATATTTTGATTGGATGAAGCAAGCCCCTTGGTTTGAGTTTAGGCCAGGTACATTCTGGAGTGTAGTTACATCCTATTGCCCAGGGTGTAGGCATGATGGGGACATTTCACAGAAGCAGCATCATGCTCACCAGGTTATGTATCTAATGGGTTAAGATACCACATCAAACAGTCACTTCATTAAGGGAGAATCGAGCCTCCTGAAATGTCCTGTAACTATGATTAACTGTGGTCAAAACATTACCTTAGCTGAACAAAGTAAACACAGTGGTTAACTTAACTGAATACAGAGGGCAATTTATAATTGAGAAATGAGGAAATGTTAATGCCAGTTCAGCTCAGTTGCAGGGGCTCAGGTCTGCAAAAATGAGGAATTCAGTCTTTGACTGCAGTGATTATATATATATATATATATATATATATATATATATATATATATATATTTCTTAATCTAAAAGCTATTTGAATTAGACCTCACAAGCTAAAATAAATCATCAAGATAATCAATACTAACTTGATTAGGAATTATTTCTTTCAAAATCTTAATATCTGCTTCAGATCACTTTAAGACTAAGCAGATTGCTCAACCAATATTGGGGCAGTCAGCCCGGTGTTAAAGGAACACGAGGTCCTTGATCGAGAGATTCAAGTATCCAATCAGTCCCCTCCCCCCCCAATTTTACATATGAGCAATTGGAGGAAGAGAAGTTTGCTCAGTGAAATATGAACAGTAATAGTTGAAGGTAGATCGGAACCCACATCTTCCCTTATAAGACTCTTCCTCTTTCCAAAGAAAGGATACTGTCACTTGTTACCTCTATCTTTATAGTTCTGTGGAATACTTGAAATGATCAGTTTCGGTAGATCTCACCTAGTTCTGGTCACCTAGTTCCTATGATAGATGTGTGCATCATTATTCCTAGTAACTTCCCAGGGAACAAGATTTTAATTTTTGCTTCCATGTTCACCTTTTCTGAAGACCAGAAGATGGAATGAGGGAGATGACAAGAGATGGATGCTCATCTTTTCTGATCTGTAACACCAAAAAGCCCATGAAATAATTAACAGAAGAACCAACTTCAGATACAGGGTGATTTGAAGGCATTGGGAAACCTTTCCCCTTTCCCTGATCTGCTTCCAAGTGTCAAAAACTGCATTAGTGGAAGACAAGTCTCTTCATTCTTTTATTATGGGGGTTCTAAAAAGAGGATCTATGGATAGTTATCAAAGGATCTATATCTTAGGAGAGAAAATTTCATCTTTATTTTTATTACCTAAATGAAATGTACATTTTTCCTTCAAATATTAATAGAGGGAGCTAAATATTTTTTAAGATTTTATTCATATTGGGTCCGCTCCTCTGACAGAAGGCAGTCTGTTAGTCTTTACATTGTTTCAATGGTATACTTTGATCTAAGTTGAATGTGATGACAGAGAAATCATATCCTTAAGGAAGAAAAATAAAGTATAACAGATAGCAGAATTACATAATAAGAACTTTTTTTTTTTTCTAAATTAAAGGTAATAGTTTTTGGGTTTTTTTTGTTCAAACTCCATGATTCTTTCTCTGGATACAGATGGTATTCTCCATTGCAGATACCCCCAAATTGTCCCTGATTGTTGCACTGATGGAATGAGCAAGTCCATCAAGGTTAGTCATCACCCCCATGTTGCTGTTAGAGCATACATTGTTTTTTTCTGGTTCAACTCATCACACTCGGCATCAATTCATGCAAATCCTTCCAGGCTTTCCTGAATTCCCATCCCCCATGGTTTCTAATAGAATAATAGTGTTCCGTGATATACATATACCATAGTTTGCTAAGCCATTCCCCAATTGAAGGACATTTACTTAATTTCCATTTCTTTGCCACCATAAACAAGGCTGCTATGAATATTTTTGTACAAGTGATGGTTTTACCCTTTTTCATAATCTCTTCAGGATATAGACCCAGTAGTGGCATTGCTGGATCAAACAGTATGTAAATTTTTGTTGCCTTTTGGGCTTAATTCCAAATTTCTCTGCAGAAAGGTTGGATAAGTTCACAGCTCCAACAACAGATTTCCCACAACCCTTCCAACAATGATCATTGTCCTTTCTGGACATATTGGCCAGTCTGAGAGGTGTGAGGTGGTACCTCAGAGATGATTTAATTTGCATTTCTCTAAAACGTAATGATTTAGAGCAATTTTTCATATTATGAATCGCTTTGATTTCCTCATTGGCAAATTGCCTTTGCATATCCTTTGACCATTTGTAAATTGGGGAAATGGATTTTTTTTTTAAAATTTGACTCATTTCCCTATATATTTTAGAAATGAGTCATTTGTCAGAAATGCTAGTTGCAAAAATTGTTTCCCAATTTACTGCATTTCTTTTGATCTTGGTTACGGTGATTTTTATCTGTGCAAAAAAAAATTGTAATTTTAATGTAATCAAAATTATCTAGTTTGTTTTTAGTTATATTCTTCCTCTCTTCCTTGGTCATAAACTGCTTCTCTTTCTATAGCTGACATGTAAACTACTCCTTGATCTTCCAGTTTGCTTATAATATAATTTTTTTGTGTCTAAATCCCATATTCATTTGGATCTTGTCTTGGTATAGGGTGTGAGGTGTTGGCCTAATCTAAGTTTCTTCCATAGTAACTTCCAATTTTGCCACTAGCTTTTATCAAAGAGAGAGGTTTTTGTCCCAATAACTGGACTCTGGGTCTATCAAACAGCAAGCAGATTACTGTAATCATTTCCTACTATTGCACCTAGTCTATTACACTGATCCACCATTCTATTTCTTAACCAATACCAGACAATTTTGATGCCTGATGCTTTATAGTATAATTTTAGATCTGGTAGGGCTAAACCACCTTCTTTTGCAATTTTTTTCATTGAATCCCTGGAAATTCTTGACTTTTTATTTCTTCATATGAATTTACTTATAAATTTTTCTAACTCATTTAAGTAATTTTTTTTGGAATTTTGATTGCTAGGGCACTAAAAAGGTAGTTTAATTTGGCTAGAATTGTCATTTTTATTATATTAGCTCAGCCTGTCCATGAGCAGTTGATGTTTGCCCAGTTATTTAAATCTGATTTTATTTGTTTGAGAAATGTTTTGTAATTGTTTTCAAAAAGTTTTTGAACCTGTCTTGGCAGATAATCTCCCAGATGTTTTATATTGTCTGAAATTACTTTCTGTCTCTTTCTGCTGTATCTTGTTAGTCATGTGTATAAATGTCATGGATTTATGAGGGTTTATTTTATAGCCTGTGACTTCATTAAAGTTGCTAATTATTTCCAGTAGATTTTTAGATGATTTTTTGGAATTCTTTAGGTCATCATGTCATCTGCAAAAAGTGGGAGTTTTGTCTTTTCCTTCCCAATTCTAATTCCTTCAATTTCTTTTTTCTTTTTTTATTGCTGAAGCTAACATTTCTAATATGATATTGAATAATAGTGGTGATAATGGGCATCCTTGTTTCACCCCTGATCTTATTGGGAATGTCTCAAACCTATCCCCATTGCATATAATGCTTGTTGATGGTTTCAGATAGATACTGCTTATTATTCTAAGGAACAGTCCATTCATTCCTACATTCTCTAGTGTTTTTTAGTAGGAATGGGTGCTGTTTTATCAAAAAAGTTTTCAGCATCTATTGTTATAATCATATGATTTTTGATAGGTATGTTATTGATATAATTAATTATACCAACAGTTTTCCTAATACTGAACCAACTCTGCATCCCTAGGATACATCCTACTTTGTCATGGTTATTATCCTAGGGATAGCTTGTAATTTTCCTAAAATTTTATTTAAGATTTTGGTATCTATATTCATCAGGGAGATAGGTTTATAATTTTCTTTTTCTGCTTTAACTCTTCCTAGTTTAGGCATCAGCACCATACTGGTTTCATAGAAAGAGTTAGGCAGAGTTCCATCTTCATCTATTTTTACAAAGGGTTTATATAGAATTGGAACCAATTGTTCCTTTAATGTTTGATAGAATTCATTTGTGATTCCATCTGGACCTGGAGATTTTTTTCTTTTTTCCATATTTATTTATTTTTATTTTTGTACTAATGATTTTTTTATACATTACTAAAATATTCTTGTTTAAGAGTAAACATAACACCCCCTCCCTCCAAAAACCTATAGACCCTCATGAGCAATAAAGTAAAGAGAAAAAAATTTAAATTTAAATTAAAAAATAATAATGTTAATAGGGGCAGCCACGTGGTGCAGTGGTGCAGTGGACAGAGCACCGACCCTGGAGCCAAGAGCACCTGGGTCCAAATCTGGTCTCAGACACCCAACAATCACCCAGCTGTGTGGACCTAAGCAAGCCACCCAACCCCATCTGCCCTGTAAACCCCACCTCCAAAATAACAATAATATTAATAATAATAATAACAATGATAATAATAATAATAATAATAATAATAATAAATGTGCTTCAGTCTGTGTTCCAACATCTCCAGCTCTATTGCAGATGGTTCACATTCTTTATGAGAAGTCCATCAAAAAAGCTACTTCCATATTTTTCCACTGTTGCCATTGCTGATCGCAACTCCCTCCATTCGTACTTCCCCACTACCATATACTATTTTTTCTCTCTCCCTTCACTCTGTCCCTCTTCTTAAATGTGCTGTAGGGTAGCTGAGTGGCGCAGCAGATAGACCACTGGCCCTGGGGCTGAGAGGCCTTGACTCCACATACCACCCCTAAGGCACAACAGCCACCTGACCCTGTGGTCCCAGATAGGCCACCCAATCCCAGCCCCCTGCAAGAAGTTAAAAAAGTAAATGTGTTATATCTGACTACTGTCCCCCACGGTCCACCTTCTCTTTCATCACTCACATACCCCCCTCCCCTTGTCCCCCTTCTCCTCTTCTTACTCTAGATGTCTATACCCCATTGAAAATATATATGCTGTTTCCTCTCCTAGCCATCTCTGATGAGAACAAAGGTTCCCTCATTCCCCCTCACCTTCCCCCTTTCCATATCATTGCAATAGGTCATTATAATAAAAAAAATCTTATTATATGAAATATCTTAGCCTATTCTACCACTCCTCTCTTACTCCTATTACATTTTCCTTTTAGCCATTGAGTCCATTTTGACAATATATTATATCTTCAAATTCAGCTCTCTCCTGTGCTTCATCTATAAAGCTCCTTCTACCTGCTCTATTAAATGAGAAGTTTCTCATGAGTATTATCAGTATCATTTTTCTATGCAGCAATACATGTAGTTCATCATCATTAAGTCCAGCATATTTTACCTTCTCCTCCACTCTCTATGCTTCACCTGAGTCCTGTAAATTAACTCCTTTTCCAATTGGGCAATTCTATTTTTGAAGGAGTTTTCCATTTTCCCAAGTATAGTTTTGAGAGAATGACTTTCTTTTTGCATTTGCCCAATTGAGGACTTACGGGAATTATTTTCATTTTGTATTTATCCAGTTGTATTTTCAAATGTTTTGCTTTCTTGTTGTGAGAAGTTAATTTTCTCTTGTAATGTGTTAATTTTCTCTTGAGTTTCTTTTCCCAAATTTTCTAATTGATTTTTAAATTCCTTCCTGATTTCTTCAGGAAGTCTTTCTGGGCTGGAGACCAATTCATATTCTCTTTAGAAGTGCTAGATCTCTCTGGGTTAGAATCTGTTACTTCTAGGTATTTCTCCATGGGACCCCCTTTTGTAGACTTTTCTTTGTTTTTCTAGGATCTTGTGTTGGGGGAAGGGCTGGCTCTCAGAGGTTTGCTTTTGAAGATACTGGAGACTATGTTCTTTTGGCTTAGCAATTCCAAGGGCTGGCTAGTAGGGGTAGTTGCTTTCTCTGGAGTGAGTGAAGCCCTCTCCCAATCCTGGAGGGAGTGAGAAGGGGTAGCAGGGTCTGAATTGACCTTGAACAATGGGCTGGAAGCCAATCTCCCTTTCACTTGAGTGTTCTCTGGAGTCCATACCTGTGCCTGAGTGGGGGGTGGTGGCAGCTCCCATTTGTTCCTGAAAGAATGCTCTGCTAAAAGTATGGAACTCAGGTCCCAGACTGAGCTGGAAGATTTCCAGGTGGGCAGACCTCCCCTCCTCCGACCGAAGATTCCACGGCTAAAGTTGGTTCTTGGCTGGCCTATCACCAAAGTCCCTGAGGTTAATGCCTCTTATTAAATTCTCTGTGGCTAATGCTGGTCCTCTGGTGCCCCCCCCCAATCCCCATCCCCTGCTGCTGTCCCTGTGCTGACCCTCTGGTCTCCACTCCCGGGTCACCCACTGTCCCCTGAGACAGACCTTGTTGGTAGGTGTTCTTCTCCTAGCTCTTCCTAGGGCTTAACACAGTGCCTTTCTTCTCTCTGCCATTTTGGCTGGAAGTCTCTAAATATATATATTTTTAATTTTTATTTATTTAGGGCAATGGGGTTAAGTGATTTGCCCAAGGTCATAATTATCAAGTGTCTGAGCCTGCATCTGAACCCTGAATTCAGGCTTCCACTGTACCACCTAACTGCCCCCCCAGGCAGCTAAATATAATTTTGAGGAGTCCATAGGTTTTGCAACATCCCCCAAAGGATTAATAAACACAGAAGAATTAAGAGCACCTGGGTTATTTGACAGAAAATCATTCTTAGAAGTAACACTTTATTGTTAATGAATCACTATTAACATATATAAGAGAGTAACTGACTTTCCTCTTTTGATGTGTTGCTTCAAATAAGTGGGGATGAGGGAATACGCTGAAGGAACAGAAGAGAACTGGAGAAACCAATGATAATCTTTGGCAACTTCATTTTGCTTAAGTGCTACTGTTTATCAATATAAAAGCAAATAGACATTGTATGAGGTTGATTTCTATATTGTAGTGTTGATAAAACATAATAGCAATAACAATAATAGCCTTGATATGACATTTTAGTGTTTACAAAGCATAAGTAGTATCATTATTGACCCTCATAACAATCCTGGAGGTTGAGACTATTACTGCATCCACTTTATGGATGAGGTAACTGAGGGTTCAATGGACTTGTCAGAATCATATAGATAGTAATGTATGAATCTGGTGTGAAGTGAAATCTTTCCAACTCTAGGTTTGTGTACGTCTTAATGGAATATAAATTTGTGGGGGGGGGCAGGGCTTTTAAAGAAAAATTGTGAATGATATCCCCAAGCTCAGCTTTGTGTTCTGCATATAGGTACTTAGTGGATTAAATTAGATTGCACTTTGCTCAGGGATCACAGCCTTCCTCAGATTCCTATCCTTGTTCCTTTCTGGAACATATATTGTTGTACACAATGAGGAGTACAAGTTCATTTTTTAACAATTTTTTCAGGTTTTCTATTAAAATAGAAAGATGTCTAAATTCTCTAAATGAGGGGAGGTTTCCTCTCTCCTTTCGCAGGGTTTACTTCTTTGTTCCGTCATTTCAGTAGTGACTGACTCTTCATAACCCCATATGGGATTTTTCTCAGCAAAGATACTGGCGAGGTCTGTTTTTCCTTCTCCAGTTCATTTTACATATGAAGAAACTGAGACAAACAGGGATAAATAACTCTCACAGGGTCACTCAGCAAGCGTCTGAGGTCAGTTTTGAAGTCATAAAGAGAAATCTTCATGACTCCAGACCTGCTACCTCCTGCCCACCTAAACTCCTACTTTGCCTGTTTCCAACTCCTTTTTTATTTTTGCAAGGCAATGGGGTTAAGTGCTTTTCCCAAGGCCACATAGCTAGGTAAATTATTAAATGTCTGAGGCCAGAATTTGAACTCAGGTCGACCTGATTCCAGGGCCAGTGCTCTATCCACTGCACCACCTAGCCACCTCTGTTTCCAACTCTTAAGACTAAGAATAGTGATTGATTTCCATTGACAGAGGGAGTTTTCTTATAGAGGGTTCTCTTCACCAATGAAATAACAGATGAAATTTAAAAAATAAACAAACCTCTATTCAACATTAGTGAACTGCTATTGAGGCTGAACTGATTTTCTCTAGGATGAAATGATACATGTGATGCTCTCTGGAATGAGCTGATGTTCTCTCTGTAAAGGATGTTCATTACAGTGGAAGGAACACTGGATTTGGAGTCAGAAAATTTGGATTCAGTACCATAATTTCCACAAATTACTTGTCTATGACCTTGGGCTCTTGGGACCCCCAGTTTCCTAAACTAAAAAAGGAAAAGAGGTTCCCTCAAACAGATCTAAATCTATGCTTCTATCTCTGTTATCTCTGCTAGACCCCTATTTAAGGTTTGGCATTTCTTTCTGCTACATTAGCTGTTTTCTCAATTATATTTGCATATAAGAGTCTTGCTCATAGACTAGACTACTGAATCACATGTGTGTTTTATAAACTACTCTATAACATAAAAGGTAATTTTCCAATTCAAAGCATTTCTAATATATACTGACAAATTGCTAATATGGATTCATAAGGAATTTGAGTTTGCATCATTATAATAGAAAGGTTTCACTAAAAGTCATCAAAAATGCTCATTGATATGTTTCCCCCCAGTTATCCCTCTACCCTCCCACCATGGTCCTATTGCAAATGAGATCTGTTTTATTGGTATTATATAGATGTTAGAGATCATAATAGTAAAAAATTTCCAGTTTTGTGATAAGGCAATGAGTTCACAAGGAATCAGATGCATCAACTGATTTTTTTGGTTAATTCTAGTACTGAAAACTTGGTTTATTTTGGCTAGTATAGATCACTAAATGAATTGGCTACTGTTTTGCAAGTTTCTACCTGTCCAGTCAGTATCCACATCTTGAATTGTATACACAGATTCATAAAACCATTTATAGATCCCTTCTATTTTCAATGAAAGGGAGAGAAGCTAAAGACACTAATGGATTTCTTTAGCAATGTCTAACACATAGTAGGCACTTATACAAGCTTGTTGATTGACTTGTAAGTATACATTTGTTTGTTGTGAGAAAACACACACACACACACAGATACACACACACAACCTTCACACCTATGCCAGAAAATACTCATAAGAAGTCTTGAAGCCAATAGACACAGAAAAATTTCAAGAAGATACATAGGTCCTGAAATAAAGAACTATTTGGGTGGATCCAGGCAAATGTATTTTGACTTTGAAAATAAATACACCAAAACCAGTAAAGGGGAGGCGGCTGCCAAGAGAGAATAAATGCTGAAGCCACCACCGCCATCCTCCCACTTATCTTCAGAGTAGATAAAGATTTATTAGAGTGTGGTTGCTCAAGATGAACAATGGTTGCTTGCCCAGTGCTTGTTACTGAACAGAAAATTTTTCATTTTCTATGGCAGAATATTGCACACCAATTTATCTCTTTTTTTTCCAGGGGCCACATTTACACTGAGATGATTGTGGCTGGTCTAGAGATCAAATACACCTGCTGACACTAGCTGCTCTGTCACTATCATTACCCAGGTGGAGCTGATGAATTCATCCCATGGGAAGAATCATGACCACCGTGTCTTCTGACAGGTTTTCTCAACGGTCAGTTGTTGCCCCATCACCCTCTTTTCCCCCTTTTTTATGAGTAGAAGTCTGAGAAAATAGTCAGCTCCTGAGGTACACCTCCTAGGGTCATGGGAGACAGGATTTTCTTTAGGAAAGTAATGTAAATTGTTCTTGGGCTTGATAGTTTCAAACAAATGCAGACTTTCAAGGGGAAAGACATCAGAATATGTAGTGAGAATTCCATAGCAAATTATTGTACTTCCAGGCGCTGGGATCCCTAGATTCTGTTTTCTTCTAATTATTATTTACTACTTAGTGATGTGATGTCACAAAATCACAGAACATCCAGTTAATTCCAAACTTGAAAGAGAATTCCCTTTACAATATTCCTTACCAGTAGGCATCTAGTTTCCAGTGAAGGTCAGTTCAGCCTCGATAGCAGTTCGCTAATGTTGAATAAAAGTTTGTTTATTTTTTTAATTTCATCTGTTATTTCATTGGTGAAGAGAACCCTCTGTAAGTCCTGGGGCAATTTATTTCCTTTTTTGTTCTTCAGTCACTTTAGTCATGTCTGACCCATTTGGGGTTTTCTTGCCAAAGATACTGGAGTGGTCCAGCTCGTTTTACAAATGAGAAACTGGAGGCAAGCAGGGTTGACATCTAGAGTTTCCAAGGCTGGATTTGAACTCAGGAAGTCTTCCTGACTTCAGACTCAGTGCTCTATCCATTGAGTCACCTAACCATCTTAATTTATTTCCTTTGAAAATAATTCTAATTGCTATTAGGTATTCTCTTACATGGAAGCACAATCCACCTTTGTATAGCTGTTAAATGCTTCTGATTCTGTTCCAAGAATCAAGAATAATAAATCTAATTCCTTATCCTTATATCATCAAATACTTAAAGACAGATTACCTCTTCTAATTCTATGTTTTCTTCTTAATCTATTTCCAAATCATTCATAAATTGCTTTTATGGAGTCTATGTTCAGTTCACTCTGCTGTTATTGAATAAATCATCTATGGTTTGTTTTGGACTTAGAGTCAGGAAAGTATGAATTCAGATTCAGTCTCAGACATAGGTATATGTTACTCTACGAAAGTCATTTAACTTCTGTCTGCTTCAGTTTCCTCATCTTTAAAATGGGGGTAATGGCAAGTATCTCTGAAAGTTGTTTTAAGGATCAAATAGCTCCTTAAACATATTTATATTTGTAAAGAATTTTGTAAATCATGATGAATTATATCCAATTCAATTCAATTATTAAGTTCCTATTATGTTTTGGGTACTGCACTCGTGCTGGAGATATATACATATAATATATTGGGCTTATTAGAAAAATGCATATATATATATATATATATATATATGTATATATGAACAGAAATTAGGAAGGAGATGACCTAGGTCCAAGAATGAGAAGAGAATCCTATATTGCACTTGCAACAACTTTGCTAGCTTTATCTTTTAAAATGTTGAATTTCAAGCATAATATCTCAAGGATACAAGGGGAAGTTATGACATTAAAGGCATAAGGGTCTTTGGTCTATGGGGTTGAAATACAGGTTTTCCCTGGAACTTATAGGAGAAAGAAGGAGTCATAAAACACTAATCACTGGAGTCTGGAATCCTTGGATAGGTCAATATTGCTACAGGGGAGACTGAATCACTGTGGATCAAGTACAATTATTAGATAATGGACAACCTCATTCACCATTTCTCTCCTGACCCCTTAAATTTCATGTAAGCATGCAGACCTAATCAATGCATGCCAGTAATATAAAGAAGGCTAAAACTGAGCTGACAGTAACTAATGTTTGAATGATATTTGAGGAGATGTAAGGGAGGGCAATACCTCTGAGAATCAATGGGAATGGGAGGGGAAAGTGATCAGCTTATTAATTCATTGCATATTAAGTCCTGTAAACCAGAGGAATTTGAATTCTCCTTTACTTGTGTAACCCCTATAGGCCATAGTACCATCCCCACCTGACCACTATCATTCTTTGGGATGAATTGATCAATCCAACTTACATTTACACTAATAAAGTATTTCAGACTATTCCTAGATCCTAGCCTGTAACTCTGTTGTGAAGGGGGATGACATACTGTGTTTATTATCAACTGTAACTCTTGAGTCCTTTCTAGTTTGTTTCTCATTTACTAAATAAATCAAAGCATCATTAATTCGTGAACATTAACTATTTACTTAGTGATAAGTCAAAAGTGATACTAGTCACAATATCACCCTAGGTCACACTCCCATCAATCTAGGAGAGTGGTTGAATGATTCTAAAACCTGGCAGTTTATTATGCTTATCTGCATCTGAAGAATGAACTGATAGAGAGAAGTACATAGAATAATTTTAGACACGTATATCTTTTTGTTTCTAATGGGGTGGGAAAGGAAAGAAAGGGAAGGGAAGGAAGAAAAAAAAAGAAATTTACATGATAATTTTATTATATATTTTAAAATGATAGCAAGTTGTACATAATAGATTTGCAGTTTCATGTGCAATCATTTTATTTTTCTAAGGTATAGAAATACTCATTTTGTTTTATAAATTAAAATAAAATAGATTAAAGAAATAGGAAGGACAGAAAAATGAGTTGAAAAACCCATGTTTCTTAGCCAAACCACAACTTTGGATTATACAAGAACAAACTGAACCACAAAAAAACCACTTCTCTGGCAATTTCCTGATTTCTGGTACTTAATATTCTTCTGGTAGGCAAAAGCAATCTTTATCCCCCCCCAACATGGTTATTAACCAAATGGGCCTTGGGATTCAGGATTTTCCAGATTTCAAAAGCTTAAGTCTCCTACCTATTCCCACATCAGTGAATGAATGAAGAAAAATCTAGAGGGATAATTTCAAGCCCCGTGAATAAGAAAATTGTCTATAACTGTCTACTTAGCTTCATTTTTGGACCCCCTGTGCAAAGATTTAAGCTAATCAAAATCTGAGAAGTGCTTTGCCCTAATTATTCTTACATAACTGAGTTAATTGATACCCAGAAGGTAACAATTTCACCTTTATATATAGGGTGTCTCTGGCTAGAACTGAATTTTAAAAACCACCTGTTCTAGGTATAACATTTGTTCCTAGAATACTCTTAGCCTCAGGTGCTCATTGGTAAAATTAATGTGTTAGATGAAATTCCTCTAAAGACTCTTCAAACTCAAAATCTATGAGATCCTTCAGTTCTAAGGTTATAGGCCACAGGCTCCTTCTGCTTCAATACTCTGCAATGCTATGTACATATATTAATAGCTCCTTGAGTACCAGATTTATATTTGCTGACTCAGGGGTGAGGAGGAACATCCTAGAGAATTCTTAACCTCCTCCAAGGCAGAAGTCATCAATCCTTTGACTTCCCCCATTGAGAAAGACAGGAGTTTCCAAAAAGCACAATTGTTAAGAACTACTCTTATTAGTTATCCTTATCACTGGGGACCATCTGGCACCTCTTGTTGAACACAAGGGCCTAAATTTAGAAAGCCTACTCTAATGCCATTCTCCATTATTTGTGCAAGGGAAGTATGTTTTTTCCCCCTAGACATGTTACTGTTTGCTCAGCCTTGTTTCTTGAACATAGGGAGCTGAAATCAGTCCAAATAAAAACCTTCAATTTAATCCAATTCACCAAGTTCTCCAATCACTAATAAAAGCAATTTTAAAGATTCACACTCAATTTGTCACCCATTTTTCTGAAGCCTTTTCCAACTCTGTGTGAATTATTTGAACCTTTAGAATGTTCTAAATTCAGCAAGATTTTATATGTTACATACAAGGTACTGTGCTTTGCCTGTGGGAATACAAATAAAGTAACAGTCTGCTTCTGAGGTCTACAGCAATTCCTGGTTTATAGATATATATGAACTAGTTTAGTCAGGGGCAGTGGGGGTGGAGTCTGGCCTTTGTGGGCAGGAGTAAGATTCTTTTTTTCCCACAGAATATGGTTATTTCCCTAACCTTAAATCCTAGGAAAAATCCTTTAAATCTTAGGTTTGGATTACATCTGGGTTCTTCTCCAAAACAGGAGTTGAAAGCCATTGAACGGATGATGGAGATCTACTATAAGATAGGAAAGACGTTTGAAAAGCTATTTCAATTTTGCCTCAGCTCTACATTGCTTACTCAGTTGTTTGAAGGTCACTGTGTTCCAGCAACTCAGATTAGGATTTGAAATTATCTACTTCTATGTGGTCATTTTTTATTTCTAGAAGTATTTTAGGAAGTGTGTGTAGGGGGGGCCTGGGACATTTATCAGCACCAATTTGGAACCTAATTCTGGACCTAATCACCTAAATTTCATTTATCACTCTTTCATCATTTTATTTACCAAAGGTAATAAGTATCTTGACTTCTCAATGTAGGTTCACATGGAAAAGTTCCTTCTCTAGCACCCCCATGTCTCAGCAGTAATAATTTCTATCAGAATTAGGAAGGATGTTTCTCATAATTCAAACCTGCCTGTTCCAAAGGGAGGGACAAAAGAGAGCACTAGAGGGCTTCATGTAAAGTTCACAGTGTAGGTATTGTTACCTGTCTCAGTGGTCGAGCCTCTCTGATTCAGCTTTGATGTGACATTCTGCCAATCTAGGATGAGGGAGAAGGTGACACATGGAATCCAATCAGGATCCTTTGGTTTTATTAGAAATAAGGGCAAATGCTTTGTCAGAAAAAATCTGGATATAATTAAACTATAGAAGACACTGGAACGAAGCCAGCTCCAAGTATACTCCATAGTGGTTATTCCATCTAGAGTTTCCCTAATTATATTCATTATACAAATATAAGGAGATTACAAAAGATTTGAGTTAGGTATATTCCTTCTTGTGACATTATATTATGGATCACTCTTTATTAGCAAAAATACAGAGAAGTTTCATTTTGTGTGAGCAAGGAATCCTTTGAAGTGGAAGTATTATTCAAATATACAATGTATTTTCCATGGGACTGGAGTCAATTACCATATTTTACATAATGATAACTGCAAATAGTGTGGATTTGAATATATATATATATATATATATATATATATATATATATACACTACCATTTCAAGGAAATCATTTTAGAGAATGATCCATTTTTGAGTCTGGATATGAATTATAATAATAATCACAAGCAAACTTCATATCTTTACTCATCTAACCCGCATCACTCTAGTGTGAGATCATGACAAGGATATTTAAAAATGAACCTGAAAAAAGGACTAACAAGCAAACAAAAAATAGAAAAGATCGGTAAAAAACATTATAGCAAATTCTCTTTTCTATCCAAGTGGAATCACTGCATTGTAACTCTGAGAACAAAGTCCCTGATGCACTTCATAGTTAAGTAGAAATAACCCCAAAGAAAACCACTGGCAATCATAGATAGATAGATCACGTAAAGATAGAAGAAATCGATGCTATAGGTGACAATTTTGCGGACATGGAGGAAATTATTCTCAAGCCTTGTGAGAAAGGAAAGTAAAAACAATACTTAGAAAACATCACAGATTAATGAAAAAGATAATTTTAAAAGTTAATGAGTATTTATCTATATGTTTTATTGCCATAGCTACAAAATCTTAATTTGGATAATCCTTAATGAATATTTAAGGAGGTTAACAGGCTGGATTTTGCAAATGATATTGCACAGTAGAACAAATCTTTATAGCTACTCAGATTAACTGAATGGTAAAGGAAATACCAGATCCCACTGTGAACCTTGTTTGGGAACTGAGTAAGCACTTGATTATGTAAATCAGAATACTATCCCAACAAGGTATCTCTTTATGTATATTTCAAAATTATACGTGATTCCTTGAAAGTTGTAGTAGTAGAGATAATTTTGTTTAATCTTCTGGTTATTAATATTAAGTGAGAAATAATCCTGTGAGATGTATTTTCATAAAAGGTATTTGAAACTCTCATGGAGCATGTCCAGGATGGGGCTCAAATAGAAGAAAGGTTCTCAATAGATGGAATAGTCATACTTCTTTGAAGATGATATTCCACCAATTACACCTAGCCCTGGAACATTGGAGAAGCTCTCCATTAAAATTCATCTTCATGGGGGCGGCTAGGTGGCGTAGTGGATAAAGCACCGGCCCTGGAGTCAGGAGTACCTGGGTTCAAATCCGGTCTCAGACACTTAATAATTACCTAGATGTGTGGCCTTAGGCAAGCCACTTAACCCCATTTGCCTTACAAAAAAATCTAAAAACAATTCATCTTCATGATCTCACATATTCACAATTGAATAAAAAAACTTATATAGAATTTGACATATATTTGCATATAAAATTGAAATAACTTGTCCATCAGTGACTAGAGATGACCAGGAGCTATTACATATATTTAGCTATTATAGATGGACCACGAACTGGGCACAAATGAATAATTAGAGAACAGAAGACTAGACTTTGGAAAATTTTGTATTGTTTTCTAAGTCTTCAACTGTCGTCCAGAAACAAAAGTTTATCTTACTTCTAATGATCTTGTACGACTATGAGACATGGGATAACACAAGCTACAAAGAGTTCGTTGCAACTCACATAAAAGACAACATGAAGGTACCTGGTGACTACCAGAAGACTTCAATGCATTGCCAGTGTAGAATTATGCAAGAGAAGCATCAGAAATGATATTCTCAGAGAGATGGATGACCAGAGGAGTGACTAGAGTAACAAAGGACAAGAAGATATAAAATCATCGTTATCCAGAAGTGTCAAATACATACCAGTGAGCTGCATCATTTCCCAAACACTCCAGAATGAAGCCCAAACTAGATTAAAATGAATTGACAAATTATTCAGCAAAATAAATCAAAGCAAAATCATATAGATGATACTAATATAAGGTTTTCTAAACCAATATGCTACCTTCATTGATCTTTCTATATTGTTTAGTGACTTTATTTCTGTTTGAATTTGACACCAGTAATTGCATCAGTATGAACTCCCAATATGATTAGATTCCAGATGCTTGAAAGTGAAATATAAGGAAAAATTTTACTAGGTGGTACAATGGATAGAGCACTGACCTTGAAATCAGGAGTCTTGGACTTGGACTTCAAATCCAGCCTCAGACACTCGACTCTTACTCTTTGATTTTGGAAAAGTTACTTAACCCTGACTACCTCATGTCCAGGGCCATCTCCAGTCAACCTGATTCAAATTTGATCACTGGACCCAGACAACTCTGGAGGAGGAAATGAGGCTGGTGCCTTAGCACAGCCCCCCACTCTACCCCCTTCAAGTTCAATTCATATTCTTGCCATAGCATCACCTCTCTTTTGTTACAGTCTTTTTTTGAGAACAGACAAAAATAAATCACTGGAACAGGGGAAGAGACTGCTTCAGGACCTAGGGAATTCATGTCAAACATAGGCTAGATCACAACTTGGTGGAGCTGTCCTGAAGGGGTATCAGGCATCAGGTAGGTGTCGGCCCTGAATATAACTGTGATCCATCCGGAAACTAATGTGATTTTTATGAACTAGCAGAATTTCCATTATGGAACAGGAAGATATTTCTCAGGCATCACGGATGACATTTCTAAAGAATTTCAGTGGAAAGATTGTCTTTTGTAAACTGATTTTTGGGTAAAGTTTGCCAATTCAGCAGAAAGTATTTTACAAAGATTTAGAAACACTAACTTTATCCCATTTCTATCTCTCATTTATGAACATTATTTCTCTTTGAACACTGTTAAGATTGACAGTTGGACCTCACGATCCTCAAAAGACCCAAAGGAGGATAAAGAATACACATAAAAATACACATATTTATTTCCCCTAATACATTATATATAACCTCAGGAAGAGTTTATAAGAGCTAGACTTGAACTGCAGTTGCAAAAAAGAAAGACTGCAAAACTGTGGAAACAGCTAAAACGATAATGGTGACAAAAAAGAGAATGCAAAATAAACTCCTTGTTTTCCAGTGGTGGCTGGTTGCATCTGTATACTAGAATTTATCCTAGACACAAAGACATCTCAATAGAAGAACTATGAGGTAAAGGATTATCACATATTTAAGGGCTATTGTTTAGTTCAGAATAGGTCAAAGGCCAGATTAATAGAGAAAGGCCTTGGTCTTTGTTTCTGCACAATCTACCACCATGTATTTTTTGATTGTCTTTCACTGATTATTTCAACAAACATTTCCTAAGTGCGTTCTACAAAGTATTATTTCTATGTAAGACACTACCAAACTCTGAGGATATAAAGATACAGTGAAATTGTTCCTATTTTCAAACTTGGATTCTATTGGAGAAATTAATATAGAAGTCTTGATCTTATCACTTTTTTTTGCCATTTCTAACTTAATTCACCTAGGCTTTGGCCATACTCATTGCCCTTCAGCAAAAGAAATCTGGAATTTACCTCAATATCCTTGGGAAAAAAATTACACATATTTTCTCAGCCATTTGTTTCTAGATCTTTGAGAAATGATTTAGAAATATCCTGAACCAAGCATCCATCTATTTCTATTTTGCATTTTGTCTTTTTTCATTACAATATAAATTCTTTGAATTCAGTGATTATCTTGGTTTCCTTTATATACCACAGTATTTAGCATAATTCTTAGAATAAAGTAATACTTAATTTGTATTTGCTCTTGTTTTCAAAGGGATCAGGGTACTAAAGATGCATTCTTGTTGAGTTTTGGCAGAAAGTTCCATGTAATGGTCCTTCACCACTTACCCTGCAAGGTACAACCTAATGATATAGGTCTGTGTAGGGACTTAATTGAAACTTGTAAACTATCCCCTTCTATCTTTTGGTATTATGAAAAGAAGCAAAAAAGTTACTCAAGAGATAAGGGAGGCAGATACTTTGTTAGGGTGGCCATCATGGAGGTGACAAATGGAACTCATGGTCTTATCTTTAAGTTCATCAATGACATACTCTAGCTCAAAGGAGGTATGGGTGAAACAGGGATTGTCTAGGTGTGTCCTGCCATTGCTGAACCATGTTCAGACTTAAAACTAAAGGCAATGATTGTTCCATTTTACTTTTCCTTTCCCTTCTTTTTCTCCCAAGACATCTCTCATGAATTTCTCCCTTTGAGACTTGGTAGGCTTGATCTTAAAAATTTGTTTTAAACATTTATTTTGTCTCTTAAACCATCAAATGTGCTAAAGATATTAACTTCTTCGATTGCTACAGTAATCTTCAAATGCAGTGATGATAGTGGCAATTGGGAGCAAAGGAGAGGAGAGATATAGATTTAAACTATGGTATTTTGATAGATTCAGAACTCTGGAAGAGATAAAAGAGATTATTGATTAATTTTAACAATTTCCCAGGCAAGTAAAATAATGCTAGAGTTTCTCTAGGGAAATATGAAGGAGGACATTGAATTTCAGGACCAAAATTGAGGTGGGCACCTCCATTTTCTTAATTTTGGTTTGAAAAGACAAGAAGGAAGGAGACTAGGAAGGAAGGAAGAGACAAAGAAATGACAATAGGGGAAAATCATGTAGAGGAAAGGAGTGATTTAGAAGGGGATGAAGAAGTATGTATACAGTGCCAGCTATGTACTGGATGCTAAGCTTTACAAATATTATGTCATCTGGGGTTTGTAACAACACTATGAGGTAGGTCCTATTATAAGACCCATTTTACAGTTGAGGAAACTGAGGAAAATACTAATTCACATGCTCAGAGTCACACGGCTAGTGAGCAACTGAAATTGGGTTTAAAATCAGGTCTTGGAGACTCCATATCCTGTCTACTGCACATTGACTCGCAACATTTCTGTATTATGTGTGCGGCGAAATGGTAGGGAAGAGTAACTATTAAATCAGGTCATTGGGTGATAACAATTTCTGGTAAAGGCAGTGAGAAAGATGGCTTTTCATACCATTCCCTTCACCATGATCAGTATAATGTGTATGTCATGTTATCACTCATTTGATATCATGGTCTTCTTTGATTCTGAAGGTCGACAACCAACTAAGGGTTCAACCCATGCAAAGAAGGAAAGAGTACTATCAATAAATACAAAGTCAGTTTTACTGGAGACTAAAGTATGTGATTTTATTTGAATTATGCATATTATATTTCCTATCTGTAGGAAATTGGGATTGAGTAAATGGAAGTTAAAATAATTATAGCTTCAATTTGGACTATTATGATTGGCAATGAACATTAAATATTTCACTTAAATTCTAGGGAAATACTCATAGTTCAATATTAGGAGTCAGTAACCCTGGATTTGAATCCAGTTTCTGTCACTTATAAATTGAATAACTTCAGGCTCTGGGTCTCATTTCCCTCATTCCTAAAATGAAGGGATATGTGTTCCCTAAACTTTCTTGTTCTATGAATATTTTGACAGCAAAAAAAATATTGTTAGACTTCATGCTATTTTAATATTCTACTCATTATATTCTTTGATATTTTTCATTAAGTTCTTATAATTCAATGATATTTTTGCCATCAGAATCTCCAAATAAAATTTTATATTACATTATTATAATTGTATTATATAAAATTTTATTCTACTTTAAAGAACAACATAAAATGTCAACTTATAAAAGTCTAATCATAAAATAATTACAAATATTTTATGTGAGAAATCCTGGAAGAATGAAAAAAGCAATTTAGCAAGACGTCATATGTTTGCTATTATTTGTAAGATTTTAGATCAAGTTTTTTATTTTGCAAATTTTGTTGATGAGAAACAGCATATCGATTGAAAATAGAGATGTTTAACATAATAATAAAAATTAAATTCAATTCAATAGTAAACATTTTTATTTAAACAAAGGTGTACACTATTTGGTTCTTATAAAGCTGCCTTAAATGTTATTCTGCAAGAATGTGTCTGCATTTTGATTAAAACCAAGAAAAAAGTAAAAATGCTTGCTTACACAAATATATTGTAGAAATGGCAGGAGCATTTTACAGTCTCTCTTTGTTGAGAGATGTAAATTTGCTAAAAAACATTTGTAGCCACTTAGGTACCTAACCAAATGATGAAAGTGAATAGCTAGTTATGATATAAAATATTTACTTTCCTAATCATAAATGATAAATACTACATTAAATGGTGAATGCATTTTAAATGTGATTATATATGTATATATATATATATATATATACATATAACTTTTAAAATATTTACATATAACAAGTCTTGGTAAAGAAAATATTTTTCAGATGTGTTTTTTCCTTTTCTCATTTTTGGATGAGATACACTTTCACAAATATTCTACAGAAGATGAAAAGTTTTGCCAAACATTTTATTGTAAAATCTTCCATAGATGTTTTTGTCCATTCTTTGTTTTTCAAAAGGACCAATGGCATCACAGGGTGATGTCTTCACTCACACAGGACAACAATAATGTAAGTGAGCTTAAGTTTAAATCAGAAGAGAGCCTTAATATTGCAATGAGAGACAATATAAAATTAGTTTTTCTGAAATATATATGTCTCTGATGGTTTCAAGTTGTTTTATAACACATATGTCTAGTGATTATGGTTTTTCAAACAGTTGAACATTTGTACTGAAATAAAAACACATTTGATTACATGATTACTCAAATGATGAAATAACCAATGGTAGTGAGAAGGTTATTCTGGTCTATTCATATTTATGCAAATAGGTGTATGCCAGTATATCTTGACCATCCACTAGGAATCAGTCTGCACTTGAATATACACATTTTGTGGAAGTTTGAAAACAATTTGATGACAGACTGAAAAACTGAAAATAATATGTTTTGCTTAGTCGTAAGAGGTCAGTTTTATGTTGTCATTACATGAATACCAAAATAGTCTATAGATGAGCATATGGTTTTAAATGATTTCAGGAAAGATAATAATGCTTTAAACATACATATAATTGTTGTCATCAAGAAAACAGTTGAACATTTGTACTGAAATAAAAACACATTTGATTACATGATTACTCAAATGATGAAATAACCAATGGTAGTGAGAAGGTTATTCTGGTCTATTCATATTTATGCAAATAGGTGTATGCCAGTATATCTTGACCATCCACTAGGAATCAGTCTGCACTTGAATATACAAATTTTGTGGAAGTTTGAAAACAATTTGATGACAGACTGAAAAACTGAAAATAATATGTTTTGCTTAGTCATAAGAGGTAAGTTTTATGTTGTCATTACATGAATACCAAAATAGTCTATAGATGAGCTTATGGTTTTAAATGATTTCAGGAAAGATAATAATGCTTTAAACATACATATAATTGTTGTCATCAAGAAAAAATATTTGTAACATGACTAGATGATCAATTATTGCTTGATATTACATCAACTTTCGATGGAAATTTCTTGGACTATTGTTAAGAAGCATTAAATAGGAATCCCTGAACTATATCAAATTTTTATTTATTTGTGCTATAAGTTTTTGCAACCATGAAACATCTTGCTTAAATTTTAATTCTCAGTACTCTATGATTTTCATAAATTCAGAATTAAACCCACTCCATATCTTTTATGTACTCAGTTAAAAACGGAAAATTGTGGTTGATGATCTGTTAGCAACATAGGTTGGTTGATCCATTGCTATTTTTATATTAATTTGGACAAATGTATGTAGTGGAGTCTTCCAAATTCAGGCTTTATCATCTGAAAGAGGTGACCTTAGAGTCACTGTACTTCCTCTGACACTCACCTTTCATTTATTTTTGATTATTAATAATAAACATTTTTTAAAATGATACATATCCTTAAAAGACAATAACATGTGTTGCTTTGTTTTTAAATAATGTTTATATATGAAGCCATCTTTGTAAAGGGAGAGCTTTTGTATCTCTGGTTCCTAGCATAGTGACAGGAATAGAAGTGTTGAAGAAGTTGATTTTTCTAAAACTTGGATATGACTCTATTGCCCTTATACTTAATGAGCTCCAGTGGTTCCCTAATACCTAAAGGATCAAAAAAAAATTCACCTATGTTTGCCATTTAAAACTTTTCAAAACCTGTCTGCTTCCCATTTCTCTCATCTTCTCACACTTTCTTTTTTTTTACTCTATGTTCCAATAACATTAAACTTCTTTTTTGCTTCCCCAACACTACATTCTATCTCCTATCTCCATAGTTTTGTAGTTATGGGACTGTGGGGTATTCTGGAATGTTCTCCCAACCTATCCCCACCATTCTTTTTTTTTTTCAATTTCCTTCAAGATACTTTTCAATTTTCAGCTTCTTCAAGAGGTCTTTCTTACTTTACCTTCATCTCCATATGTTAGCATGTTTGTGAGTGAGTATTATATATGCTATAACTTATCTGGACTTCTTTGTAGCATATTTTTTTAATTTTTAAAAAATCAAAAAAATGCTAAATTTCAATCAGAGGTTAGTTAAAATATATAAATCCATGTATACATAGACATATGTATTTTCTCTTTTGAAGTTCATAAAACTGTTGAAATAATCCAAGAATCCACTGAAACCCGACCTTTTCCCTCACAAATTACCTTCCATTCACCTATATTAATATATTGTTCCCAATTTGAACATCAGTAATTTCTAATATTTATATAGTACTTTAGGGCCTGCAAAATATTTTACAAATATTATCTCATTCGGTCTTCACAATAAAGTTTGGAGGCTGATATTTTTATTATCTCTATTTTATAGATGAGGTTATGAAGACTGAGGGACATTAAGGGACTTGATTAGAGTCATATAGCTAATAAATATCTGAGTCTGGATTTGAACCCTGGTATCTCTATTCCAGGTCCACTCTGCCCCCTAGCTGCTTAGGCACCTGGTCCTTGAGGATAAGGGACTGTTTTTTCACCTTTATTTCATTCTTAGTGAATTCTGGCTTGATATGTTTTCTAATTAATATTGAAAAATGAGAAATGTATTTAGGCTGTTTATAGGTTTTTAGAAATAGAGGTCTGTGACTGGCTGGGCGGGTATATCCCCTGGCACAGTCTGGGCAGAATATTCTTGTAATTGAGTATGATCATGATGACAAAAAGGCACCATGAGGGTCACTCTTAATTATCAGCAGATGTTTTGCAACAATGACTTCTCACCTTGAATGGCCTAACCAGACCTTTGTTTCATCAAGGGATGCATCATTAATGCAGTCTGGACATAAAAGAATCTTTGTTAATAACAACATTTTCCCATTCATAGAACACACTGAAGTTCATAAAGAATTTTTTTACTCACAATAACCCCATGAAGGTTGTGTGTGGCAAAGGTAATTCTCTTTATTTTACAGATGTGGAAATTGAGACTCACGAAGGTCAAATGGGCAGACCATGGTCACATGATTTGCAAGAGGTAGAGCTGAGATTTTAAATCAATTAATCAGGAAGCATTAATTAAAGGATGTAACATAAGCACCATGAATATAAAGAGAAACAGCAAAGCAACCCTGTCGATAAGTTTGCATTCACCTGGAAGATTAATTCCATGAAAAAAAATGGTTTTTTTATGTAAAAGAAATATAACATAAGTTGGTAAGATACTAAAATTGGAAGTATCAGAAAAGATGATATGTTAAAGTTGATGTGTTCAGCTGTGTCTTGGACGAGGAGAGGAATTCAAAGAATAAATTCCATGAGGCAGAGGAGAGGATGATGTGAATTGGATCAGAGACATTTGGGGCAAAGGTCTAGAGATGGCAGATACAGATCTAAGATGTGAAGGACAGAGAGAAAGCTACTTTGGATGGGTCCTCTAGGACAGGTAGGGATGCTTAGAAAAAAATAATGAGATTAGGAAGAACTGAGGTCCTGATTATGAAGGGTTTCAAAAACCAAACAAAGAAATCTGTATTTTGTACTAAAGACAATAGGGATCCATTGGTCTTCATTGGATAAATGGAGTGTTTGTTAAAATATTGTGCTAAGCTTTGGAGATACAAATAGAAAAGGAAGAAAATCCTTGCTATTATTTGAACTGTTCAGTCATTTTTATTGAATCCAACTCTTCAGACTCTATTTGGGATTGTCTAGGCAAAGATACTAGAATGGTTTGTCATTTCCTTCTACAGCTCATTTTACAGATGAAAGTGAAGCAAAAAGTAAAATGACTTGAACAGGGTCACACAGCTAGGAAGAGACTAAGGTCACATTTGAACTCAGGTCTTCCTGATTCCAGGCTCCAGTACAATATCCACTGTACCACTTGGCAATGGAGTTTTTTAAAAGTCTCAGAATTATCCCAAGAATCCTTAGGGTGCAGACTCTCCTTTATTGCTACGTCCACTGAGAAGGTATATTAGTTTGTATAAATTTCAATGCCAAGGACTTTGGTGGCAAAACCTTTTTTTTGAATATTCAACAACTTGTAGGAACAGTTGCCCAGCTTCATTGCCACAGGGATTTAGTGTGGTCACTGTCCTGGAAGCCCAGGACTCAAGTGCTTACTATATAGTAGGGATTTCATAAAAGTTTCTTGACCAATGATAGCATTGCTATTCCCAAATCTCTTGATCCCAAGGACCTGAGCTATCCATCAGGGTCAGAGGAGAAATGGTAGTCAAGGTAATGGTGCTGCCATGAGTCTGCCAGCAAACCCCACCTCCTTCCTCTCACTCAGGGTGCCTGGTTGATCTGGTTAGGCTGGCTGTCTTTATTGAATAGGGGAATCGCATGATCTGCCATTCACTTAAGGAAAGTCATGTTTGCAATTGTGTGAATGATGGATTCCAAAAAGGAGAGACTTGTCACAGGAAGAATAATTAGAAGGCCATTGTAATAGCCCAGGTAAGAGGTAATTAGGGACTGACCTACATGATAGCTTGTTTGAATGTTTGAACATAAATCTCTTGATTTTAAGTCCATTGATTTCATTTCTAGCATGGCACAGTCTAACCTGATAACCTTGTCTATGGACACTGCTAATGAATAGACTTTTTTAATCCAGTTATCTTTTCATTTGAGAAGAGAATTTCCTTTGGATGATATGGTAGGGAGAAATCACCATTTTGGAATTTTGTTTGTTTTGTGGGTTACCAAAACAAGGAAGAAAAATTTGGTTGACTGAGTGCAGAATTATATCTATATACATGAGATGATGTAAAGAAAAACCCAGAGAAAGGGCTCCAGAGGCATTCATAGCATAGGCATGTAGCATGAAAGGGTAAGGATGGATTGTGATCCATACTATTTGAAGCAATACCCTCATCACTGAGATTCTGGACCCAAAGGAGAGAGGGTATCCTATTATGGAAAGAATACTGAATTTGAATTTAAGAGCACCTGACTTTGTATTCTTAGTACTCTTGGGATCTGGGGCAGCTAAGTGGCAGATACTCCTCCTGGAGTTGGAAAGATCTGAGTTCAAATCTAGTCTCAGGCACTTACTAGTTGTGTGACCCTTCACAAGTTATTCACTCTTATTTACTTAAAAAAGCTCCTCTTGGATTACTGGTGTAGTATGGTAGAGGGGCTTGCAAAACTCAAGGAAAATATGTAATCTGTTTTGTAGGGTTACCAAGATAGACAGGTCATATCTCTGACAAAAACAAAAACAAACAAAAAAGCAAAAGATGATCCATTAGGGAAGGAAAAGGCACACAACTCCAGGATGTTTGCCAAGAAAACCCCATAGAAAAAAATAATCTGTGGGGTCAAGAAGAGTTAAAGACAACTGAAGGACTGATCAATGACAACTCAATGAATCCTAGACCAGTTAGGTCTCAGTTGTTCATCTGTTAAATGAGGAGGGTTGGGTTAGTTAGTTGGTCTCTGCACTTCCTATTGAGCTAATGAAGGATAATGAAGGGGCATCATGTGAAGATTGTAATGCTTTTGAAAAGCTGAAGCAGAGATTATTATCTAGACACATTTTCAATCTCCTCCCAGGAGTATTTTTTCTTTTTGTGCTAAAATCTTTCCAAAGAGCCTAGTGATCAAATCTATGTTTCTTAGAACAATGGCCTTGGTCACCAGGGAGCCAGAGTCAGCTGTGGGCATTTTCCCTGAAACATTTACAGAACAGGCTCAAAGAGAAAGATGGGGGAAAAAAGATGCTCCCAGAAGCTTATTTCTATGGTTTATATAATACAGCTCCCCACCCCTATATTCTCAGTCCAGCTAACTAATATGGGCTAGAATCACCTGTAAAGACCTAGAAAACTAGGGGTTCTTTGAAATGGAAGCGATTCTTCATCCCCCAACCTCACTAATTTTTTCATGTACATGAGAATAATCTGTTACTCATTATTGATATGCTATCATTCCTTCAGTTTGTTTTTGAGGAAGGCAGATTATTTTCAAATGCCTACATGTTGGAGGAACAATAAAAATGAGGGATGGATAATTCCATTTCCCATGAGATATGTCTATATAACTGGGGCATGGTCCATTGGCAATTATTTTTAAGTATCAAATAGTTTTGTTGTGTTTCATAAGATCATAGATGTGGAGCTGAGAAGGTTCTCCCAAGTCACCAACTTCAACCCTTTGAATCCACAGATAAGGAAACTGAATCTAAAAGTAGTTAAATGACTTGTCCAAAGTTACACAACTAAGTCATCATTTTTTGCAATAGCCTGCTTTAAAAAAATTCCAAGCAAAATTCAATTTCATTTTTTTAAAGCTGGATTAACTAGTTTCTCTGACATTTGTAGATAGGGCTTATATATATCCATATCAAGACAGGTGTCAGTAGAAATGCTTGAGTGACATTCTCTCTTCTCTGAAATATTGGGCAGTAGCTTTTCAGTCTTTCAAACTTAAATGATGTAAATTATGACTCTTATGGGTATACCATCCATCTGAGATCTCAAAATTTGTTATTTTGTCAGAGTAGTTGTGCCTCTAACAGCAACAACAACACCCTGAACTTTTGAGGATTAAATCTTATGGAATGGGGGTGGTTAAGTGGCGCAGGGGATAGAGCACTGGTCCTGGAGTCAGGAGTACCTGAGTTCAAATCCAGCCTCAGGCACTTAATAATTGCCTAGCTGTGTGGCCTTGGGCAAGCCACTTAACCCCATTTGCCTTGCAAAAAATGCTATAATAAAAAAATATTACATCTTATGGAATGTAACTGTTTACCATAGGATGACAAACATTATCCATTTACTATATTCAGAGGCATATTTTTTGGTAGAGCCTAGAGGATCCTATTATGTCCGGGAATAGCCTTTGTGAATAAAGGATTATATCAATGTCATATTCGATCAATCCCATTATTCATTTAGTGCTGATTATGTATCAATCTTTGGATGCCAGTGCCCATGTGCCAGGCACATATGGATAATGAAACATTGGGGGAGGACATTAATGCAGAAGTCCTATGTTGCAATCATTTGCTCTCCTTTATTTCCATAATCAATGGTGTCGACCTTTCATTGGTAGGTCATGCACTTGGAGTGATTTCCACGGTAACAGGGAAAGGTTTGACTGAATTAGCCACACTCCATTGCCCAATCCATGTTGTGACAAATGGCACATATTTATAAGACAGCTGGTTGGGATTAGGTGGAGAGGTTGTGACTGGTTAAGGCCCATGCAGGACTCAAATGTCTGACCTTGGCCTCATTAGACCTACCACAAAGTCAGAGACAGACGGGCAGAAAAGAAACAAAGACCAAGAGAGAAACACACAAACAAACCTATACATGCAGAAAAGGGGAAGTTACTTTGGCTGGCAGAATTCAATTCAAATTTGGCTATTTTGTGACAGATTTTATTGACTATTGACCTGAATGTCAATGGGTTAACGCTTAAAACGGAAATGGGGTGGCCCCCAAGGAACTAGAGCTTAAAGAAAAAAAATCAATACTTGTATTTTTCTAATGGACCTGTAGGATGGAAGAGGGGGCCAGTTTGCGTCTGGCAAGGTAAAAGTTGAGAGAACAGATTTTAAGGGACAACCTTGTCAAAGTTTTCATTTTTTTAGGAAATTGGAGTTAAAAATAAAGCAGCCTAGTCTCTGGGAAGGTTTGACACTGATTAGATATGATCTTACCCATTTTCAATACTGAAAATAAAATAAATGCAAAGGCATCCTTCTTGAAGGTGATTGGGTACCTCCTGCCTTTGGCAGCTTCACAAGGAGCTGACTCAAGATTTCATCCTTCACCCTGTTCGCTGAGCAGGGCAAAGGTGCTCATCATAGAAGAAGGAAATTTTCTCATATGGAAAGTGAACCCACTCTTGTCATAGTTATTGTCTCTAGGAATCTGTGTCAATGAAAGACAGCATCAGGAATATTTTCACTCCTGGCAGTTGTTGGGGTAGAGGAGAGGGCTGTGGCAGTTAGTACAGAGGCCAATCTCAGAATGGATGCAATTGCACCCTTAGGGAAGACAGTCTAAGCCTCCCTCCAATAAGGATGGGAAAAGAGAATCCCTTGAGAGGGACACCAGGACTATTGAATACTACAACATGAGACAAGGAGATGGTGGTTGCTGTGTGAAGAAGGGTGCCTCCTCCTTACACAACCTAATATTTTGTCAGTCTGGGAGAAAGTTCACTTAACCCCATAATTATGGGGTGCCACAGAATTGGGGCCAGAAATTCATTTTGAGTAAAAATCTTGACTAGAACCGTGAAGAGGTAGTATCATGTGGGTGACATGGGATTGTAAATACAAACATACACACATGCATGCATGCATAATACATCCAGTTGTAAATATATACATAATATATAAACATACACACATACATACATGCATATATGACATATATATGAACATATATACACACATACATATATCTGCAGGGCTCAAGTGCTAATATCAGACCTCTAACTCTAACAACTCTATATGGGATTTTCTTCATGCTCTGGCAGGCCAGATCCTCAGTTGTGGTGAATAGAGATGGTTTCCTTTTTAGGGAGGCAACGTGAATCATATGCAACATATAGGATGAATAAATACATAAGCATAAGATGATTTTTAGTGGGAAGGAACCAAGAGAAGAATTTTGAAGGCCTTTGGAGATAGAGATTCTAAGAGGATGAAGTGGGGACGAGTGAATTCCATGTCTGAGGTACCAATTGTACAAAGATAGAGATGAGCAATAGGGTACTACATGTTTAAACTTCTTTCCCACAGTTAGCCATCCTCTTTTGGGGGGGGTGGATTTTGAAAGGCAGTGGGGTTAAGTGACTTATCCAAGATCACACAGCTGCATAATTTTTAATGTCTGAAGCAGGATTTGAATTCAGGTCCTCCTGAATCCAGGGCTGTGCCACCCTGCTGCCCTAAGGCTTCCACTCTTAATTTTTGAGTTGGCTGTCCTGGTCCTTTTCTTAGTCTGGCTACCCCACTCCATGAAGGATCTGCTTTAAACATAACCGTACCCCTAGACACCACAGGAAACACAGCCTGACTAGTTTAAATACCAAAGCCTGAGGCTAGTTGGCAAGTCACATAATGAGTGTCAAAACTTTTCCTCACTAATATGGAAATCTGTTTTTCATGAATTCACACATATAATTGATATCAAATTTCTCACCTAGTCAAGGAGGATATATTGCAGGGAGGGAGAGAATTTGGAACTCAACATTAAACGAAAATGAAATAGAAATATATTAAAAAATATTTTCTTAGCTATACCATCATCACACATATATTCTGTTGATGACTTTGACTCATACTTCACTGAGAAAATTGAGGCCATTAAAATTATATCTTTTAAATTCTTTTACCAAACAAAACGTCTGTTTTAGCACTGATTCTTCTTTTTTTTAATTCTTCTTTTTATCCTAAGAGAAACAAATAATTCTCTCCTCTGTTTATTTTTTCTCTTTCATTCTTTTCCTACTTCTCTCCTTCCCTCCTTCCCTCCTTCCTCCCTCCTTCCCTCCTTCCTTCCTTCCTCCCTCCCTCCCTTCCCTCCCTCCCTCCCTCCTTCCTTCCTTCCTTCCTTCCTTCCTTCCTTCCTTCCTTCCTTCCTTCCTTCCTTCCTTCCTTCCTTCCTTCCATCTTCTCAGACAGGAAATATAGAAGCCCTTGACAGTTCTAATATCATTACTGATCAGCAGGAGTCCTTTGATCTGCTCCATTTTCCATCATTCTTAGACAACCTGGTGATTCCTTCTCCTGAAGGCTCACCATATTCAAATTAAAGTGAGTGAAGGCACCTGATCACCTTGAGCTCAGAAGTCAAGAAATCCACTAGTATCTAAACTTCCAGTAACTAAGACAGCTCCTATTTCTTTTAAAGGTCTTCTTTCTCTTGACTGCCCCTTTCTCCAATCCTTTGCCTTCATCAAGATATATTTAATCATTTCTTCTCTCCTTGGCATATCCCATCATTGGCTACAATTTATCTGTTAAAAATATACTCATATCTCCGGAATCCTAAAAATATTGAATTAAATTTTTAAAAATTCATCACATGGATTTGGTTGAAAGAACACTAGCTCTGACTTGGATTCACAGGACACTTAATACTTGTGTAACCTTGGAAAAGACACATTCTCCTTGGAAAATAATTTCCTTACCTGAGTTAAAATAAAGTAAATGGTGTGTGAGGTCTCTTTCTGCCCTACCTCTATCAGTTTACACAATACCCTTTACTATCTCAATTTGTCATCGTTTTCCTTTCTTGTCTTTCATTATGAAGTTTCTAGAAATAATTATCTACACAGGATCATGACTTTTGAGCTGAAAGATCCCCAGACATCATAGAGTACAATCCTCACTTCCTAGTTTAGAAAAACTGAGCTGGAGAAAAATGAAATGACATGCCCAGCATCACACATCTAGTATCTGAAGCAGCATTTGAACTCAGACTTTTCTGTCTTCAGTACTCTGCCCACTGTGCCATGGAGGTACATGCATCTTTTATTTTATTTCTTACCGCCCAGTCATTGCTCAGAAGCTCACTCTGTTCCCACTCCCCTGAAATTTCATCCCGGAAATCCTTTTTTGACTAATGCCAAACCTTTATTGTCCTATTCCTTCTGCAACCATTTGCCACTGATGATAATAATTTTGGTTCCCACGTCTCTAAAGAGCCATGAGGAAAGACATGTGAAAGAGGAAGAAGGCAAAATAAAACAAAATATAACAGATGTGAATTAATGCCAGTGTTAGCAATAGGGCAGAGATGGAGACTGGGTATGGGATTTTATTGGTTTATTGAACTTCAGGGACAAGAATCACCTCTAAAAGTGATATATAACTAATACCCTTAGAATATTGCCTTGAGTGCAAGCAAGAATATGTCCAAAGCATTACTTCAACCCAGATATTTCTGATTTTGAGGCTGATTCTCTACATTTTGGAACACTGCCTCTCTGAGATGGATAGGGGAATCTAAGAATTTACTTTTTAAACTTTCTATAATTGTAGAGTTAGAGGTTCGGGGAAGTTTATATATATATATATATATATATATATATATATATATATATACACATATATATATATGTGTGTGTGTGTGTGTGTGTGTGTGTGTGTGTGTGCGCTACACATTCATACATACATCATTATTCTCTTTAGGCCTCTTCAGTCCATCCAGCAGTCTTTTATGAGGATACAACTGAGAGACTCAATCCTGAATCTTGGAGAAGAGAGAGCAAAGAAATAGGAGTTCATGGGATTTCCAACTGGCAGCGATCATAGATAACATTTAGTGCATATATATTCCATTTGTCTACAATCTGAGAGAGAGAGGAAAGTAGAAAATGACTGTAGTTTGGATAGGATTGACTTTGAAGTAGCAGAGTGGTATCTGGGTGAAAATAGTGATTAAAAGGAGATGAAGAAGGTGGCCTGGAAGAAGGACAATGGGGTCTACTCCCTTATTGCTTCTCTGGGGATGGAAACTCATCCTTGGCTCAGACAAACCCGCTAAGCCATTTTGGGAAGTAGAACCAAGCCTGGTTGAAGATGCTTATTTATCATGCAGATGAGACCTCATTATGTCTAGTCTTCATTCTCATCATGTAAACCTTCCTCTGGGACAGCCCAGCTTTCTTTCTCTCCTTTCTAGATTTCAGAACTCTGATTTTCTTGTCTTTTCTATAATCTGTCAGAACTCAAGATCTAACAACTTGAGGTAGTTTTTTTTTTCAATTATCTACTAAAGAAAGGTACTTTGTAGTCTTAAATGACAAACCCTGTCATGCCAATAGCCCCAGGGTTTTCATCATAAGGATGGCCACCGGGGCTCAGTTATGTCTCCATCTTTGACGATGAGCAGAGGGACATCCTTTTTTTTTTTTTTTTTTATTTTCAAACTAGAAACTCATGAATACCACTGGCGTCTAATAGTCTATAGGAATGGAGCCACAAATGAAACCAGAGGGACCTGCTTTGGTCCCTCTTTTTTTTCTTTTTTAAGTTTTTATAGTGAATTTCTATCTCTCATGTCAAACCAGAACCCCATAAAACTAAGCTCCATTTCCAAATAGCAAACGTAAATAGCCTTCATTTATTTTTGTTTGCTGAACCAAAGGCAGCTCAGTAACCTGCTTGTCAGGTTTGTGATTCTTTTTCTGTTCTAAATGGGGAGTGACAGGCAGAAGAGGAAGGAGGGGAAAAACATTGTTTCAACAGGGAAACATAACAGCTCTTGGTGGTCCATTTTATATGTAATATATATATATATATATTTATATGTAATATATATATATATGTATATATACGTATATATATATATATATATATATATATATAGTGTGTGTGTGTGACAACACAATGGGATCTTGAATTTTGGCACTTTTTTGCACATCTCTTACAATGCAGATTATTCTAAACATGTGTGAACAAAGAGGAAATTTTTAAAACTTGAAAACATGTTTATGGACATATTTAATACCCTACAGAAAATGCCAGCTTTAATAAGAAAAATAATCCTTTTAAATTCCTTAAGCAATCAGTTTTGGAGCAACTATTATCACTATTTTACAGAGGGGGAAATTAAGGCATGAGATGCTTCAGTGAAACTCCCCTAAACACCTGGTCCATTGATTATTGAAATGAGACTCAGATCCCAGTATTTCACATAAAAGTAGTATACACACATAGAGCTATGCCTTTATCTTTTCTAGAATTTCCTACCATGAATCAGATCACTCTTCATCCATACTTGATCATCCTGGATAATTCTTTTTCAAGTCATTTCATAAACAAACTACAAATGACCCACCCAAATTATTGGAGTCCTTCTTCACTTTCTCCTAACATTACAATGGTACTAGTGGAGTACACTAACTGTTCACCAATGGCTAACCTCCCTTTCCCTCTTATTATACACTCTTATCACAGTCTACCAAGACATCTCTTATTCCTGTTCTCCTTGTAATTTTTCATTTGTGGATTTATCACAATACCCCATCCAAGGGTTGAGCCACTACCTCACATATGATACTCATTTTTAATTTATTAGAGCTAGTTTTAGTTCATGTTCTATTGACATATATCAAAATAAGTAAGAGTTAGTATTAACAAGACGACCCTTTGTGCTGATGGGCAGGTTGAGTTTAGTAAAGAAGTTAAAAAACTTTCCTAAAGTCAAATTACTTGTTTTTTTCTCTCTATTTAACTCCAGAGCCAACTCATTTTTCCATATGACCCAGATACATTTACTGATAAACAAACTCTATAGGTTTTCTATCCAGATGCATGATGAAATCTGGGGAATAGGTATCCTTCATCCACTTGGCCTTTCCTGTATGAATGAATACACCAAACTCATTTGAGTGATTATAAGTATATTCCAGTAGTCTTTGAGATTTTCTGCAGAAAGTTCATCTTCAAATACTAATGTACAGAGGACCTTATTATTCCCCAGGAAATCCATTTCAACATATATAATTTTTGTGATATCTTTATTGTCATGGTAACAAATACATTTGGTAAGCATGCATTTCTCTTTTTAATACCTCTGATGATTATATGATCAAATGGTCATAGAAATGGATTATTTATATTATTGGTTCCTATAAGGAATTTTGAATGACTTTGATGTATGAGCAAGAGAGACCTTGTTATAAATGAATTTTCAGGGCAGCATTTTCTTGGGCAGAATCCAATCAATAACAACAAGCAAAATGAATTTTATATTTGCTACATTTTTCATTATATGTGAAATGGTAGAGATGTGCTTTGTTCTTAAATATTGTACTTGAAAGCCTAATGCTTCTCTACTATTATAATGCTCTTGTGGAATATTCATGTATGGGTGACTCATCAAGATTTTGTAAATATGTGAGTAGATCTATAGATTGGTGTTTACTGATTTACTCTTAGATATATTCTTTTCTATTAATTAGTTCTAAGATATTTTTAACGAGCTTTGGGCATTTTCCCGTCCTTTGATTTCTCAGTGACCTCACAATTGCGTTATTTCCATTATGCATTTAAACCAATCTTATTACTCTCCCTGTTTGTTCCTCTTTAATGTTGTTTCTCCCTTCTTTTAAACACAACTGGTGCTGATATTTTAGGGTTCACTTAGTTTTTATTTTTTTTGAAAGATTTTATTTATTTTGTGATTTACAATTTCCCCCCCATTTTTGTTTCCCTCCCCCCACCCGCCAAAGGAGGCATTCTGTTAGTCTTTACATTGTTTCCATGGTATACATGGATCTCAGTTGAATGTGATGACAGAGAAATCATATTATAATGGTTTGACTAGCCATGATAGAGGAAATAAGTTATATTTTTCAAATAATTTCCAATTTAATTATAGCATGTCTTTATGATGACTGTTTAGCTTAATATATTTCTTAAACTAGTTTAGCCTCCATTATTTCCATTTGCTTTCTGAGGCCATATTCCTTATAACTATCCATCCTTGTAAGATTTTTTAGGATGAGTTTTATAATAATTTTATGTTTTTTGTAAATATTGAAATTTGCTTTTGGTAGACATTTTTCTTTGTTTGGCAAGTAATTCAGATGCTTGCTAAGTCATTTTCTCAGTTGTTTTGCTCTGTTGTAGGAAAAAATAGTTAAATTTCTGTGTTAAATTATTATGCCTGGTATTAATATAATTTCTCTAGTTTAATAGAATTCTCATTATTATTTTCCTTATTTTAAATATAAATTATATTATAATGAATGCATTAATTTAAATATGAATTATAACTTTAGGTGGCCTGACTATAAATCACTTTCCCACTCATATCAACATGAAATAGTTTAATTTCATTAGAATGTAATGTATTTTATTCTTTATGGTTTTATTTGGCGATTGCCATGTTTATGTAGTATCCAGCAATTCTTTTTCAAAAGAATTGTTAATATCAAGAAGCAATAATCTTTCCATGTAATGTACAGTTATTAGGTTCTTATTCCTTCTTCCTGATCCTTAGAGCTCCCCTCTATAACCTCTATAACCTCCAATCCTCTTTTTCCTCCTTTTACTTTGAAGGCACCAAGGGCCAGCATATATGCTGATTTACTTTGGAGGGTTTTACCAAGTTCTTCAGACAATTTCTCTATTATTTGATCCTCAGTGACCAATGCTTGTGCTTATAGCTGCAATTATTTTCATGGTGCTGTTTTGGCAAATATTTGTCATTAGCATAATAATACATGATGATCAGCTGGCCCATTAAATGAAAACTTAAATGAAACTTCATTTTTGCAATCACATTTACATTTTCTTTTACTCTTGCATTTACAACAAAACCTATTCTTCTGCTTCCTTACTTTGCCTCTCCAAGGATCAGGAGATCCTTCTTCTGGTTTCCTTTATTCTAGAAAGGTCAAGATCAATACAATTCACCTCCTATAGGAATATGTCCTCCTTTCAATCTTCAGTCAGGGGTATGATGTTAAAAGTACAACAAATCAAATTAAAGTTCATTATCAGTCTATGTCTTTATTAGTAATCTCTGCCCTTCTTTCCTGTCATTCTCCTACTATCTTTACAGAAGGTGAAGGAGATGATGCAAAATTTAAGGATATCTTCAAATTATTCTTTTTCCCCATAGATCAAAGGATCATATATTTGGATAAATACATACATATATATATACATATATATATATATATGTATATATATATACATATATATATATATGCACACACTTCTTTCTCTCCTTACCCCATTCCAGGCAAGGTTACAGATGAGGAAACAGACACAAACAGGGTTATTCACTCTCTTGACTTATTCAGGTAATATCTGGGGTAGGACTTGAATCCAGTCTTCCTGACTTCAACACCAATGCCCTGTTGGCTACAATATACTGCCTTTCCCTCAAAAAATCAACTGGTAACATGTCTTCTTATAGTTAGCTAATTAAGTTATCAGAAAACAGACCCGGTTTGTTACTCAGATCTTAGTGACTTCAAGAAAAAATGAAATAACATTATATCTATCAGTCAGATGGAAGAAATGGGTTTATTTGTCAGAGGCATTGGGTCATGAAGGGCAATGCCCAAAAAAGTAAAATCTGATGCTTGACAGTGTTTGGAATGCCTTACCTTGGAATATCATTTTCTGCTTACTCTCTTTTTAATGGAAATTTTATTGTTTTTCTAATTACATGCAAAGGTAGTTTTCAACACTTATCCATTTGCAAATTTATGAGTTTTGTATTTTTCTGCTACCTTCCCCTCCCTATCCCCTCTCCATGATGACAAACAATATGATAAAAGTTGTACATGTGCAATTGTGTTTAAAATATTTCCATATTAGTCATGTGTTGAAAGAAGAATTAGAACTAAAGGTAAAGAAAAAGTTATGAGGAAAGAGAAAACTTAAATAATTTTTAAAAAATGACTAATTATGACCATAAAAATGACCATATTATGCTTCGCTCAGCATTCAGACTCCAAAGATTTTTCTCTGGATGTGCATAGTATTGTCCATAATGTTTAATACTTTATTTTTGCAGAACACCATCAGGCAGGTAGTGCCTTGACAAGCATGTGAATTGGAATTGAGTGAGAGGGGCTGTCCTAAGTCATCAATCTCACTTTCTCTTCCAGAGACATATGGATCCAGTGGCCAGATATGAATTAGGATGACTGAAGATGGCCCTGGATGTGGGGCAATCAGGGTGAAGTGACTTGCCCAAGGTCTTACAGTTAATGAGACTCAAGTGTCTGAGGCTGGATTCAAATTCCTGTCCTCCTGAATTCAAAACTAGTGCTCTATTCATTGCACCACCTGGCTGCCCCATTGTCCGTAGAAGATCTTTCATAATTGTTCCTGCTGAGAGGAGTTGAAGTTATCATAGTTATCACAGATATCACCTATCACAGATAGTCATCTCACAGTGTTATTAAAGTGTACAATGTTCTCTTGGTTCTTCTCACTTCACTAATTATCAGTTCGTGCAAGTCTTTCATTGTCTCTCTTAAATTCAACCACTCATGATTTCTTACAGAACAATAGTATTCCACAGTATTCATGAACCATAACTTGCTCAGTCATTCCCCAATTGATGGGTATCCTCCTCAGTTTCCAAGTCTTTGCCACTACAAAAAGAACTGCTATAAATCTTTTTGAACATCTGAGACTTTTCCCATTTTTTATCATTTCTATGGGATATAGGCCTAGTATTGGAATTGCTGTATCAAAGGGTATTACAGTCTTATTGCCCTTTGGGCATAGTTTCAGATTGCTCTCTAGAATGGTTGGATTAATACACAACTGATTCCGCACAACTCATTCGTTTTCCAGTTGGTCAATTTTACTTGGTCATTTTTCTTCTTTTAAAGGAGTTGATTTCTTCAGTCAGTTTTTCATAATTCTCTTAATGGCTCACATTTCTTTTTCCCACTTTCTTCTTCTTATCTTCTATGGCTTTTGAAATCCTTTTTGAGTTCTTCCAGTGGTTTTGGATTTGTTGCCAATTCATAGACTCCTTTGAGGCTTCACATGTGGGCAATTTGTCACTGCTTTCCTTTTCTGAGATGGCATTTTTATCATCCCCATCAGAATAATAGATTTCTACAATTTTGTGTTTTGCTCATTTTATATTTGAGCCCTCCTGCTAGGGCACAGGGAGAATGTTTCCAAACTTTGTGTTCTGGGACCCTGACTGATGACTTGCCAAGGTGTTGCATACGTAGTCCAGGTATAATCTAAGCAGAAGTTTATTTCTTCATTTATGCCCAGGCTTTGCCTATGCAGCAGCATTTTGCCAATCCCATTGGTTGCCTCATATTCCCATCTGGAGTTGGGACCCTCCCTGTTGCCCGGCTGCTATGCTCTCTTGGTGAGCCAGGATCTGAGCCAGACTGTGGCTAACCAGCCTCCCCAGTAGCTTTTCTACTCTTCTGCTTATGCTGGAATATACTTCCCCTCTACAACCTGAAGAGACAGATGTTTACTAAGATCCTCTATGAGATCTTGAGTTAAGAATTTGTTTTGCTTTTTTATTTGGTGTGATCTGGAGCTTTAGTGTCTGTGTAGAGAATTCATTTCAGGTTATGTTGGGAAAAGTTTTGGGAGCTTCCTAGTTTCACGCCTCCATCTTGGCTGCCTTCTGTTTACTCTTGACCATCCTTGTGTTTTATGTTAAGTTCCCCAAGTAATGTTCTTAGGGATGAAAGGATTCTTATCAAACAGTCAATTTTCACCAGAGATTTGAATTTTGTCTTCTATCAGGTTCAATTCTGATCTACTATGTTTTCTCATTACAATTTCATCACCATCACCATCACTATCATTATCATCTAAAGCTTTATATTATAAATATAATAATTTATGGTTCATGAAGCACTTTACTCATAATCTGATGATATCCTCTTCAAAGTCATCCAAAATTCTTCTTAAGAAATAACAGTATAAATAACCTTATTATAAGATGCTCTGACATGTAAGGGTTAGGCAAAGTATAGAAAAAGGAGATCAGATAACATATTTGTCACCATACTGATGATGTAGCATCAAATTCACACACACACACATATGCATACAAATACACATGTATTTTTAAACACCTCTCTCTCTCTCTCTCTCTCTCTCTCTCTCTCTCTCTCTCACACACACACACACACACACACACACACACACACACACACACACACACTTTGGCATTAGCGTTAGAAGTATGGGATTGAGAATCCTGCCTCAAACACTTGTCACTCACTAGCAATGTGACCCTGGACAAGTCTCTTAACCCTGATTGGCTCACATCAAGCTTATCTCCAGTTTTTCTGATTCTTATCTGGACCCAGATGACTCTGGAGAAGAAAGTAAGGCTGTTGCCTTAGCTCAGCTTCTCCTCACTCCAATCCAAATCACATGCTTGTCCTGATGTCATGGTCTTCTTCAAGAGAGAAGGATGACCATCACCATCTAGCTAGCTATGCTTGATGAGGTAGGTGTTATTCTCCTTATTTTATGCATGAGGAAACTGAGGCTGAGCAAAGTGAAATGAATTTTTATAGGTTAATATAGCCAGTAAGACTTTGAGATAGGATTTGAACAAAGGACATTTTGACTCTAATTTTAGCATTTTATTTTAAGTCTAAAGTATTAGAGCATGAATGACAATTCTCAAGGGTCTTGCAGACAAAGCAAGATGATTGAAAGAATGGTGAGACATGCTTTAAGTTTCCATTATCCAGAAATGTTTGGATTCTGAATAAAAATTGAAGGCCATTAAGATGTGACTGTATTTTTAGTTATAACTAATAGGGCATATCATTCCAAGTGGCTCTGCTTCCTAGGACATTTTACTATTTTCTTTTTGCTTTTAGACGTCCATTTTTATCTAAACTTAGGTCAGTCAACCTGCCTCTCCAAAATCCTACTCTTATGTATTATCCCAGTGGGGACATATCTTTGGCTTCTCAAAGGTGAAGCCAGAAAAACATGAACCTGGTAGTTTTGGGCATGCTGAGAGGGTTTCATGTAGAATCCTATCAATGGTGTGTTTACACAGACTACCAGTAAAGAGATTCATCACCCTTAGGGAGGCCACTTGGAGATGTGTTCTCTCCCTTTGTTCACACATCAAATCATTCTATGTAACTACTAACTAGACTGAATTATTTTGCGGGGGTTAGGGTGGGAAGAAGGTGGTCCAAAAGGCATAAGTAAAAGTGAGAACTGTATTACTTGGAAATAGAAAGTAGAGGAGCAGAACCAAAGGGCAATAAAGACATTGGTTTATTGTATCTGCCATTAAGGACACAGTGAAGGCAATGGGAAGGTTTTAAAAATTGAGGAAAGGATCAGAGATTTTCAGAATTAAAAAGTACCTCTTCAGGCATATAAATAGCTTATACCACACCCTCCAAATAATCTATGTTAAGCACCCTCTAACCATCCTCCCCCCCAACAAAAAAAAAGCATCATCTTTGTTCTGAAGACTGTTAGGAAGGGGGAAACCACTACAACCCATGATAGTGCATTCTCTTTTGCAACTCTCACTGAATTTTGACCAAGAAACAAACAAATGATTACCTCAAGAATTCTCAATTGTGTTCTAGTGATGAGCAAGGACTCAAGGTGCTGACTCTCATTTACCTAGACCATTGGGAGACAAAGTAATGGTTGGGAGTAGTCAATTAACAACTGCCAGCCTAAGGTAAAGAGAAGCAGAAGTTAGAGAGCAAATTGGATGAGGTAACAGATAATCAATATGTTCATGGTTAAAATAACAGGCATGTTCAGAGTCAGAAGCCCAGGAAATCCATGAAGGGCAGGGTGCATAAACCAAGAAAGGAGGGAGGAGAGGAGGGGTAAATTCAGCAAAGACATACCTAAGGAAATTGTTACTAAAAGAACATTTACCGGGAACAGTGTTTCTCTGAGTCACTATTCTTCTTGTTAAAGGCATTTGGACACCCCTTCCATGATTTTTTTCTGTCATTTATCCATGAACTGCCTGAAGCCAAGGTATCATCCATTATTGGTTGTGATTTCCATCACTCTCTTTGGAAATAGCATTCCTTCATAATTGTTTGCACACTGACACTGTCTCTCTGTATCTCTCTATCTCTATTCTGTCTCTGTCCCTTTCTCTCCATCTCTCTTTCTTTCTCTCCCTTACTTCTCTGCTGCCTCCTCTTGTTACTCTTCTTCTTCTTCTTTTCTTTCTTTTTCTTTTTCTTCTTCTTTCTTCTTCCTCAGGCCAAATACTTCCAATTCCTTCAGCTCATTCTGACTCCTCTCTAGGCTGCACTGGGAACTTCCTCTTGTATGCCCCAACTTTTCTTCCTGAAGCATCAGTTCAGCCTTGACGTTGTATTCTTTACTTTCTCAACCTCTTCCTCAGTGGAATGGCTCTTCCCATTACCTCCTTACACCAACCATTTCTCATTTTGCTCTAGACTGTTCTTGGGACTTCCCTTGATATGCCCCTGTTCTGGGTATCTATTTACTCACCATTTCCTATTCTTCTTTCTTCATCTTTCAGTTTCAGTTTATATATTCTCTTCTCCCATTAGCATGTTAGCTTGTTGAGGACAAGGCTTTCTGTTTTCCACTATTATTTGTATTTCTGTCACTTAACACTATGAGCTTTTTTTACTGACTGGCTAATTTGGCATGGTCCCCTCTTCCTGTTATCCTCCTCTTAATGAACTCTAGATGATTTTCTCAGAAGGAAAGAGCCTAGTAACTAAAAAAACCCAGACATCTTGTTGGACTGAGCTTCCCCTCTAGGTATGATTACTTTCTTCTCCCTTGTTTTTTTCCCCTCTTGATGAATGTCATTTGTTTTTTTTTAGATATTGTTAAGGCAAATGGGGTTAAGTGGCTTACCCAAGACCACACAGCTAGATAATTATTAAGTGTCTGAGACCGGATTTGAACCCAGGTACTCCTGACTCCAAGGCCAGTGCTTTATCCACTACACCACCTAGCTGCCCTTTTGATGAATGTCATTTGGAAAACCTGTTCTAAAATCACATACTTTATCAAGGACAAATGGTAAAGATGTGATAAGAAAATATTTTTTCTTCTTTTTTTAAATAATGGATTGTGGAATTAATCCATGACCATTTATTCAAATGGTTCCCAAGCTCTTTCCTTCTATCTCATAGAGCAGTGGCAGAGACCTCTAAGAGGTTTGTGACTAGAGGAATGGGTAGTCCTGTAGGATGACAGCTTCATAAAAGTTATATATAGTCCCTCTTTGTGGCTCAGAGGTCCAGGTTATCCTGTAAGTGCTCAAGCATCTCAAAAGGTACCTTAACACATAAGAGACCCACAGTTTCAGTTTCTGTCATTCAGACCTCAAGGTCATGAAAGCAAAAGGAAAAAAAAAAGTAGAAGTCTGAGAGAAGTCTGACCCTTTCTGAATCTGATGGTTACCCTGGTGAAATGTATCCCTTCCCTAGGCAGGGCATCCCCAGTTAAGATACCAATTTATCACTGAAACTATACTTTTCATGTCACTCTACACCCTTAATAGGGTGAAGTTTCCATTGTATTCTATTACAGGTATACTGACATAAACATGCTCCCCTATTTCATCTTGACCTTGGGGTGCTTCTAGACAGGAGCCATATTGTTAGAACTAGAGATGTTGGTGGGAAATTGCTATCTTCTCTGGCTTCACTTATGTCCCCTTAGTTCAGATCTAAACTCAATAGCAATAGCCATAATCTCCAACCTTGGCCTACAATACTGTGTCTTCTCCAGATCATGGGTCCTTATATCTGGGTCCTGTGAATTTATTGTTTTAATATTTCAATAATTTTAACCCAATAGTATTGGTTTCATTTGCAATTATATTCCATTTAGTGTAGGCTTTTAAAAACATTCTGAAAAGAGGTCCATAGTCTTCACTTAACTGCTAAAGGGGTCCATGACACAATATGGTTTGAATCTCTGTACTCTAGGGAGAAATAACATGATTTAATGGAAAAGACAACTCACTATTGATGATGATCTTGGGCATTGACCCTGTGACCCTCAGTTTCCTCCTTGTAAAATGAGGAGGGGATTGGAATAGTGATTAGACATTTTTAATGATCCCTGAAAAAATGACCTAAATATTGGAGGACTGTTCTTTTTATTCTTATGATTAGCCTTATTCCAAGATGTCATTGAAAACTGTCACAAATTATTGGTGAGTTGGGATATGCCTGTTTTGCATCAAGACTGTTTTGAAGTGCATAAACTTGAATGGATTATTTGGTTACAAGAAGCAAAATCTCAAAGTAAAACTTTGTACCTAAGAATCCTAAAATCTGGAAATAAATCACTTATTATTTCCCTATGGAGTGCCTGATTGTTTTACAGTATTTTCTGGAATGGCTCAATATGGGATATCATTTTGCAATGGAAATGAAATGCAATTCAATAAATAATTATTGAGTGCCTATTATGTGTGGATGCATCATGGTGTCCTGGATGAATTGAATAGCAGATAGAGACATGGGTAAGCTCAACCCCTCACATACACTGGCTATAAGATGGCGAATTTCTAGTCAACTCTCTAAGTTTATAAGTTGCAAAAAAAGTTTTGACCTGCATTGGTTTAAGGAGTTTCCTCACTTAAGCTTTCCATATTTCAGTGAAATCATGCCTAGTCCCTATCCTCTTATCTCTATTATAAATAAAATATAATTAGAATGAAATCATCCCTACCTCCACCCCTCAAAAATACCTTAAAGGAAAATCTATTTTACAAGGGGTGGGGGAGGTAAAGAAATGCATTATCTATATAATTATAATATATGATAAGATCATGACCAAGGGAAAATCAAGTGGAGGGGGGGGGGAGTGTTTGGAACTACTTTTAGTGACTACTGATATAAATCTTCAATGAATTTAATAATTCTGGAAGGTACAAATGAAGAAACAATTCCTTGGGTGTGTTTCAAGCTAACTCTGCTACAACTTTACCTGCACAAAGTTAAGTAAGGTCTTGCATTTTCTGAGACTGCTTCATATCTATGAACCATGGGACTGGAAGAAATGCTATCTAAAGTCTTTCCCAAAATATCAGTTCCAAAAGGTCACTTCCTCTCCCAACCTCTCAACTTGTGATGACTGGATTTTTAGTGATAAAGTAAAGATGCTTACCTTTGATCAGGTAAGTGCCTCCATAGAAACCCATTCTCCTCCTTTCTTTTCTTCCACATGAAATTTTGGTATAGATCAATCTTTTGCTCTTAAAGACAATCAAATGAGTTTCCTGAAAAAATGAACAAATAAATTACTACAGCAAAAATGTCAAAAAACCAACCAAATGTGAGAGATTCACAAGATGATTTCATTCATTGTAGAGAAGTTGTGACCCCCAAGTCGAATATGATGTTTAGCACTTTGGCCCTAGATATGTAAAATATTCCAATCAGAGTCCATTCATGGTTAACATATAGGAATTAAGGTAGCCTCTTCAGAATTGAGACATTATTCTCTATATTTATTTAGTAGCTAAAACCAGAGCTCTAAGGAATAAACAAGAAATACTATTGTGAAATCTATGACTTTTTATATCATGAATTCCAGAATAGTTTGGGTTAAGCAGGACACACCCTGTGGACCTCCTCACTGTATCTCCAATCTTCAATCAGCTACCTTAATTTCTGAGTATTACGTGGATCATGTTCCTGTGTAAGGCATATCTCATGAGCCCCTACCAAATTTTTTTAATTTCTTTTTATCAGTGAGACATAAAATGCATAGTTTTAAGGAAGGATATTAGCTAAACAACAATATACATTGCTGTTGTGGTTTAGACTGCTTATCATGTCCAACTCTTTGTGATCCCATTTGGGGTTTTCTTGAAAGATACCGATGGTTGGCCATTTCCTTCGGAAACTGAAGCACAGAAAGATAAGTAAGTTGTTCAAAGTCACATAGCTAAGTAAGCATCTGAGGCCAGGTTTCAACTCAGGTTTTCCTGACTTCAGAACTGGTACTTAATGCAATGCACTACTGATACAAATTATCCATATAAATATAAATATAAAGTATTAGTATCCTATGACTTTCCTGCCCCACAACATTGAGATTGCTTCCCAACAGTAAGTGAGAAGAGTGTGGTTTCATAGAGATAATGTATGGGCCATCTACATTTTGAGAACATGTAGCTGAGACATCTGCATGAATTTTTGTGATGATGATGATGATGATGATGATGATGATGATGCTACTGCTGCTGATTTATATGGTACCTTAATGTTTGAAAAGTCTTTTAAAATTATTTCATTTGATTCTCACATTATCTTTGGAGCTATGTGTTATTATTCCCATTTCCCATTTTACTGATGCGTCCCCAAAAGGTTTAATACCTAGTCTCAGAGGTAAAATTTGAACTTAGATCTTTCTGACTACACATCCCACTAAGTAATTGACTGTGCCACTTCTCAGGGGTGATATGTGACCAGGGCACATGTATATAGGGGCAACTCATGCCACCTGGATGTCTTTACACTGCTCTTTACCAGATCTGCTCCCCATGAGGCATCGGTCTCTGGTGCTCATCCCAGAGTTGAATTGTCCCCACCTGGGGTTGGTCTCTGCTATGCCCCTCAAATCATTGCTTTCTATTCTAGGTGGCTATCAATGACTACCAGGTACCATAGGGTCACATAATAGGAATGTTGGAGTTATGACCCTTTTACTACCTCTGCCAGGAAACTTTAACATTAATTTGGAGGCAAGGCCTTTGGAGTGAATTGATAAAATGGTTCATTATCTCTTTCAGTCTGCTCTGTTACCTTCATCTTTTACCATCTTATTGAGCTTTAACTAGATCCCTCAGCTGATAAGCTATATTCTGAACAATTTACAATCCCCTCTTTCATTTACTGATGGTATTATGCTTGCTCATTTTTTTTCCTCAAGCAGAAAGGATGACAATTTCCTCAGACAAATTTTTCAGATCATCACTGAAACTCTCTTATCCTTAGCCAAGCTGCCCCAGGAAGTATAAATGCCTTCGGATGAGCTCATGCCTACCCTTTGACCTCTTCTCAGAACTCTTCTATGATCTAGTTTTCATTTTATGAACTCTGCTCTATTTTATTTTATTTTTTTAAACTCAGAACTTCTGGTTCTTGACTGTACTGTTCTTCCCTGGGTTTCTCATTTCAATTGCTATCTAGTGTGGTCAGAAACCCTCTTTTTTAGGATTGATCATAGCTACAAGTTGAGACAAAGCTACTCAGGCCTTTATTTAGTCTAATAGAAAGGGAAACAATTGAACTGGGAGATAAAGAATCTTTTTAAATTCTTGAAGCAGCCATTTGTCTATGTATTCCCTACTAGATAGCAGAACTCTAAAAGACTACTATGCAAATAATAATTACTGTGCTAGATAACAAATTCTGAGACACTGTCCCCCTTCTCCTACTTTCCCAGCAGCTCATTACAGCTTGTCTTTCTCTGTCCTTTCCACACAAACAAGCATTATTTTATTAATGTCTTCAGTAAATGAAAGTGTCTTTGACCTACAAGCATGTTTGGATTTCACACCACAGATCTAGGCTCAGTAAACACTTTTATGAGCTCTCAACTCTAATTATGGTAGAAGGAGTTTACTTAAACAATTAAGTTTGAGAAGAGAAGCCTGAACAGAAAATATGGTGAGTTTGTGAATTATTCCTTCCTTTAGTCATAAAAGGTGGAGATTGTTCTTAGTTTAAAATACATGTTTGGAATACTGGGAGCTCCAGACAACTTCAAAATCATTTTTCCTTTGAGTCTTGCTCCTGAATCCACAGGGCGGCTCATGGTTTTTGAACTAATGAAATATGAAAATGTGGAAGAAGTGGTTGCTCCCAATTCATTTAGGGATTAATTCATGTAATGACAGAGAAATTAAGAATCACTGATTTCTATGGCATAGGGGATAGATTATTGGACTTGGAATCAGGAATACCTGAATTCAGACTCCTTTTTAGACAATTTCTTGTCTTAATCATTTTAGACTTATCTGTTTCATTGTGACTCTATTTGGAGTTTTCTTGGCAACAATAACAGAGTGGTTTGCCATTTTTCTTCCCCAGCTCATTTTACAAATGAGGTACTGAGGTCAAGTGACTTACCCAGGGCACAAAGTGGGTAAGTTTCTGGGTGTGGATTTTAACTCAGGTCTTCCTGACTCCAGGACCAGTTTTCTATCTACTGTGCCACCAAGTTTCCCTACCTTAGCCTATTCCTTACTATGTAACTATTACCAAATTATTTAAACTTCATGGAGCCCACCCCACAGGGTTGTTGTGAGGATCATAAAAGATACTTTATAAACCTTAAAGTCATAGGGGTGTGGGGGCAACTTGGCGGCACAGTAGAAAGAGCTCCGGCCCTGGAGTCAGGAGGACCTGAGTTCAAATATGAATTCAGACACTTAAAAATTACTTAGCTGGGTGTCCTTTGGCAAATCAGATCCCACTTTTAGAACAAAAAACGAACAAAACCAAAGTCATAGGGGTGAGCTCATTTGAGGGTCTCATACTTCTTTGTCCAGAAATGTTACTCCTTTTTTCTTTCTTTCTCTTCTTTGTTTCTTTAAATGTGTCTTTCTTTCTTTCCTTTTTTCTTCCTTCCTCTCTCCCTTCCCTTCTTTCTTCCTTCCTTCTTTGTCTTTCTTTCTGTCCTTTTCCTTCTTTTTCTTTCATTATTTCATTTTTTCTTTCTCTTTTCTTTTTTCCTTCTTTCTTTTATTCTGTTCCTTTCTTTCATTCTTCCTTTGCTTTTTCTTTCTTTCCTTCTCTTTCCATCTTTCTTTCTTTCTTTGCTTTTTCTTTGTTCTTTCTTTCCTTCTCCTCTCTCTCTCTCTCTCTCTCTCTCTCTCTCTCTCTCTCTCTCTCTCTCTTCCTTCATCCCATCCTTTCTTTATCTCTCTCTCTCTCTTTCTTGTTAACATTTCCATCTTTTTCAATGAAGTCAGAGAAACACACAAGACTGAGATTTCAAGGGAATTAGACTCTGAAATGCAAGATTTTTCATCATATCAAAGGATAGGCTAAATATTCAAATTCTTTTTGCATAAGATGTTTCCTACCTCAAATAAAACTCTCAAATCTCCTTCTCATTATATGGACTCCCCACTCCCACCACAAAGGGCAAAGCTGGCTGGCCTTCTAGAAAGCCTCTTAGAAACATTCTTTCACTAATAGAATGCCTTCTGTGGGGGTGGGAGGAGGGAAGCAAGAATTGGGGGGAAAAAACTCAAATAAAATCTTAAAAAAAAAGAATCATTCTTTCATTTGATCCTTACAAGTCTTTGAAGGAGGTACTACTCTTTTATAGATGAAAATATTGAGCTGTATTGAGGTCACAGAACATCCCCAAGTTATATAGGAATAAACAGTGGAATAAGAATTTAAAACTTATGATCCAAATTTTGTGCTTTCTCTGCTGTCTCTCAAGATGCATGATGTATTCCAGCAATGCACCTTCAGCATTTCCTCCTTAGCCCTTCTCATTTTTATGAGCAGTACTGTTCAGCTCCAGGCTCGCTCTGAGTCAGTTCAACCATCTTCTACGTCATTCCATTATATTCCGTGAAAATCCTGCTGCATTCCCAACAATGTTTTTTTCACTAGACTTTTCACTAGACTTAACTGAAACCTGGATGTGAAAGAAGATGGCATAGACTTGAAGAAGCTAGCCAGACTAGTGACATTGTGCACGTTAATCTGTATGATGAATAATTTCTGCTTGTTCTATGATAGCGAGGGTGACACCGAGATAGCAGACTAGAGGCAGGAACACAGCTGAACTTTGTCAACATTGTCCTCTAAACAATTTTATTTTCTCCTTTTTTGATTATTTATTGTTGCGGCTTGCTTCACCTTAGAGCCCTATCAGCAACCCTGGAGGGGAGCTGAGAATAAGGAGTCAAGTCACACTGCCTTATGCCTCCAGCTCAAATTTATTACTGCTTAGCTATTACATATATACTGTTAGGTCTTCCAGGGTAGCACAAAGGAAAATGAGGGAATGGGGGGTACAAGCAGTTCTACGTATATGGAAAGTCAATTTGTAACATTTAAAAAGATTTGAAATCCAAATTTTCTCCCTCTCTCCCTTCCTCTCCTCTGCCCTCATAGAGAAGGCAAGCAAGTTATAGGTTATACATATGTATACATGCAAAATATGTTTCCATATTTATCATGCTTCAAAAGAAAAGACAGACCCCTAAAAAAGAAAAAATTAAGTTGAAAAAATTAAGTACTGATCCATACTCAGATAAGATCAATTCTCTCTCTGGAAGTGGATAGCATTTTTCATCATAAATCCTTCAGAATTGTTTTGGGTCATTGCACCACTGAGAATCAACAAATCAGGAAGAGTTGAAAATATTACAGTATTGCTGTTATTGTGTGCAATGCTGACTTGGTTCTGCTCATTTCATTTTGCATCAGTTCATATAGGCTTTCCTGGTTTTTCTGAAGTCTGCCTGTTCATCATTTCTTAGACCACAATAATATGCCAGTACAACCATATACCACCAATTTTTTAGCTATTTCCCAGTTGATGAATATTCCCTCAATTTCCAGCTCTTTGCCACCCCCCTAAAAGAGAGCTGTCATAAATATTTTTATACATGTATGTCCCTTTCCAGTTTTTCCCTTCCCTTTTGTTCTCTTTGGGATACCAACCTAATGGTACTACTGGGTCAAAGGTTTGCATCATTTGATAGTCCTTTGTGCATAGTTCCAAACTGATCATGGTCCCTCCTCCTTTGGGGTTACTAGCTATGGTATGCTAGTGTTCTTTCTTACTCCAGAACTGTGACCTGAATCCGAGTTTGGACAATGCAAGGGAGTCCTGCATTGAATATGAGCAAAAATACTCCTATAATCTCCTTCTGCTTAGTTGTTCTACCCCTTTACAAATTAGTAAGCTTAAATGTGTATTGAATAGAATGAGTTCAGCTGTAAAACTGAAGCAGATAGCAGAATAGAAGTAAAATAAGAATCCAATCATTGCTTACAATAGACACACTTGAAGCAAAAGAACACATACAGAGTTAAAATAAAGGTCTAGAGCAAAATCATATATGTTTCCATTAAATTTTTTTAAAAAAGCAAGGATTTCAAGCAAAGCAAAACCAAAAATAGAACTAGTTAAAAGGGATACTATGATGAGACACTATAGTCTTACAGTAAATGATAAGGAAAAGGTGGTTTCAGGAATAAAAAAAAAAGAAAAAACAAAATAAATAATGCGAAATACAGGAAGAAATATTGGTTTATCATTGTGCACAGTAACAACAATGTTGTAAAGATGATCGACTTGGATCAATGTCATTTTCCAAAGCAGTTCCAAAAAAACTCATGATGAAAAATACACTGCCAGAGATAGAACTGAAGAATTCAGACTCCAAATTGAAGTAAAATATGGAAATATGTTTTACGTGATTTTATATGTATAATTGATGTAATATTGCTTGCCTTCCCAGTGACTAGGCCTGGGTTGAGAGTGAGGAATAGATTTTTGAACTCTAAATTTAAAAAGAAAAAAATGCTTTTAAAAAGTAGTTTAAATACTTTTAAAATAAACTCCATGCATATTGAGATCATTTGCATCTCTCAAATGGTGTTTATGAGGTATTCAGAGAAAATTAGCTCCTCTGGTAATAGTAGAGGTTTGCTGAAACCTTTTCAGAGCTGCTTACCCACCTTTTCAACTGGTTCTAATTTGTTGTTCAAAAAATTTGTAGCAGGCACAGAACCCAGTAAAAGTATTTCAGCAGATGAATTAAACCAAGTTGAACATAAAGAAAAGGGCTCAAACCCATCACGGGAAGACTTCTCCCAAGTAGAATGAGTGGGTGAGATCAATTTATTCCAAAGGCCATGGAGACATGAAGGCGGCTGAAGGAGATGCTGTGGAGAGCTTAGACATGTCCAGCGTCTTATGTTAGTAAAATTTTATTGGACATAACCTCTGACTTCAAGAAGAGAAAATAGAAATGTGTGATGGGATTACAAATAAATATAATACAGAATTATATATTTATTGAAAATAAATAATAAAGGGATAAAATTTTATGTGAATGGAAGGGTCATTTTCTACTAGGGAAAGATTACAGAAATCCTTCTGTGTTCTAAAGGAGATGACCTTTGATGTGACTATCAAAGATGTTAGGTTTCAAAGGGCAAAAAGTTGATAGAGAGATGACTAATATTAGAAAATTTAATTTTAAAATTGCTCATAGTGTTTGTATTTCAAAAACTTTTGCTCTAGTTGACCAATTTGGACTAACTCCAGACTTCTTAACTATTTTGTATTATAGACTTTTTGTACAGGAAGACCTGAATTCAAATTAGGTCTCAGATACTTACTAGTTAGTTGAGTGACTGAAATCACTAAATCGATGTTTATCTCATTTTCCTCAATTGTTGAATGGAGAATATAGGAATACCTATCTTGCAGTGTGGTTGTGAGGAACAAATGAGATAATATTTAGCATAATTCCTGACACACATTAAGTATTTTACAAATGCTTATTTTCATTTATTTCATTAAATACATAAAGCTACCAAGAAAATTAATTATATTAAAATAGTAATTAAAATATATTTTGATATATATAATTAAAAAACAAATATTTTTAATGTTTATCCATAGTACTGGACCATAATGGCTACATTGTTTGCCTTGGAGTAATGTGAAAATGATTGAGTAAGCAGAAGCAGACAAATATATATAATAATCACATAATATACAGTTATTATATATTACATAATAGCATTATATAATGTTATATTGCTATATAATAACAAGGCTTTAAAATAAGGATGCTATGTTAATAACATTTCTACAATATTTTAAGAACTTCAAAATACCTTTCAAATTTAACCAATTTCAACCTCACTAAAACCTTTGAAGGTGCATGCTATAGTTAGATTTTTTAAACATTTTATTTGTTTCCCAATTATATACAATAATAATTATGTACCCATCATTTTTTTCAAGGCTCTGAATTTTACAATTCCCCCCCTTCCCTGCCCCCACAGAAGGTTGTCTGACAGTCTCTACATTGTTTCCATGCCATTACCCCGCCCTCCAAGAAAATGAGAAACCTCAAGAATAGAGAGAGAGAGAGAAAAAAAATTCTGTTTCAGTCTGGCTCTGTCTCTGGGGTGAGTTGCTTTCTTTATCATAAGTCCACTAGAGAAGATGCTTCAATATTTTTCCCACAGTTGCTATTACTAGCTGTACCTCCACTCTATTTCTCCCCACTCTCATTTATTCTTTTCTTTCTCTCCTTTCATCCAGGACCTGTCCAAAAGTGTGCTGGATCTGAATACCCTCTCCCTCAATCTTCCCTCTCTTCTATCACCTATTCCCCCCTTCACTCCCCTCATTTCCCCTCATCCCATCCCTTTCCTCCCATCCTTCTCCAGGGCAAGATAGATTTCCTCACCCCATTAAGTGTGTATGTCATTTCCTCCCTGAGCCATTTCTTTGTGTTGAGGCTTTTTTTTAGATTTTTCAAGGCAATGGGGTTAAGTGGCTTGCCCAAGGCCACACAGCTAGGTAATTATCAAATGTCTGAGGTCGGATTTGAACCCAGGTACTCCTGACTCCAAGGCTGGTGCCACCTAGCTACCCTGTTGTGCCACCTAGCCACCCCCCTGAGCCATTTCTGATGAGAATGGAAGCTCACTCATTCCCCCTTGCCTTAACCCCCTCCACTCCATTGAAGAAAGCTTTTTCTTGACTCTTATGTGAAATCTCTCAGCTTCTTCTGCTTTATCATTTCCTTTTCCTTCCTCCCAGTACTTTCTCTCATCATCCATTGACTCCATCCATTTACCATATCATACCGTTCTATTCCTCTCCTTCATATGTCCTGTCTATATATGCTCCTTCTAACAGCTCTTATAAATGAGAAAGTTCATATGAGTTATCAACATCTTCCCATGCAGGAATACAAACAGTTCAACATCATTAAGTTCCTCATAGTTAGTCCCTCTCTTCCACTCCATTTATGGTTCACCAGAGTCCTGTACATGGAGATTAAACTTTCTGTTCCGCTCTGGATGTTTCAATAGGAAAGTTTGAAAATCCCCTGTTTCACTGAAAGCCCATCTTTTGACCTGGAACAGGATGTTCAATTTTGCTGGGTTTGATTCTCAGTTGTAAACCAAGATTTTTTGCCTTCCAGAATATTATATTCCAATCCATACGAGTCCTTAATGTAGCTGCTGCCAGATTCTGTGTAATCCTAATTATGGAGACTCCATAGTTGAAATGTTTGTTTCTGGCAGTTTTTAGAATTTTCTCTTTGATTTGGGAGTTTGGGAACTGGCTATAATATTCCTGGAAGTTTTTCTTTGGGATCTCTTTCAGGAGGTGACCAGTGAATTCTCTCAATTTCTATTTTACCCTCAGCTTCTAGGATCTCAGGGCAATTTTGCTGTATTATTTCTTGAAAAATGAAGTTTAGGCTTTTCTCCAGGTTGTGGCTTTCAGATAGCCCAATAATTTTTAAATCATTTCTTCTGTATCTGTTTTTGAGGTTGGTTGTTTTTCCAATGAGATATTTCACATTTTCTTCTATTTCTTGGCTGTTTGGGAAGAGTTTTATTTCTTCCTGATTTCTTGCAAAGTCATCAGTTTCCTTTAGTTCCATCTTGCATATGAAGCAGTTATTTTCTTCACAGAGCTTTTTTATCTCCTTTTCCAGCTGGCCAATTCTGCTTTTTAAGGCATTCTTCTCCTCATTTGCCTTTTGTTTTTCTTTTTCCATTGGGTCTAAACTGGTTTTTAGCATATTATTTTTTTCAGTATTTTTTGTATATATCTTTCACCAAGCTTTTGATTTGGTTTTCATGATTTTTCTGCATTGCTATCATTTCTCCTCCCAATTTTTCCTCCACCTCCCTTAATTGCTTTTCAAAGTCTTTTCAGAGCTCATCCATAGTCTGAGCCCATTCTCTATTTCTCTTGGAGGTTTTGGATATGAAAGCTTTGACTTTGTCATCATCGGAGGATGTGTCTTGATCTTCCATGGGACTAAAGTAATTCTCTATGGTCAGATTCTTCTTTTTCTGTTGTTTACTCATTTCCTCAACCCAAGACTAATTTACAGCACTTCCAATGCTTTGGGGTTGTTTTTTTTTGGGGGGGCACTCCACTGGGACCTTTATTCCTCCATATGTGGATGACCCAGTACTTCCCTCTGCCCTGGGACTATAAGGACAGATCCAGCTTGGTTATTTGGTTTAGAAGCCCAAATAGCAATATCTGAGTGTAGGCAAACAGAAGAGCTCTAGCCCAGGGAGAGTAGAGAAATCTCTGCAGACTTCCCTTATTGCCTCTTGGGGTGCAGACTCTTTCTCCCAATTCTCACTGCAGATTCTATGGCCAGTGCTCCTCACTGTACACTCATTCTGGTGCAGCAGAGTTCTATCACTGCCCCTTCGAGCTGTTGCCCACGATCTCTGGGCTGCACTGGGTTGGGCTGTGCTGGACTGGACTGGGCTATGCCCCAGCTTTTTTCCAACCTCTGGTTCTGGTGAAACACGCCTTTCCATGGAACTTCTAAGTTATCTTGGACTGGGAAAATGTATCACTCAGTCTTTTGTTTTTTAGGGATTTTTTTGCAAGGCAAATGGGGTTAAGTCACTTGCCCAAGGCCACACAGCTAGGTAATTATTAAGTATCTGAGACGGGATTTGAACCCAGGTACTCCTGACTCCAGGGCTGGTGCTTTATCCACCATGCCACCTAGCTGCCCAATCACTCAGTCTTTCTGTGAATTTTGCACCTCTAAATTTTGGCTAGAGTCATCCTTTGTTTTTGTTTTGGGGGGGGTTGGGGGTTGGAGTTCCTGGGAAATGCTGCCTTCATGCGCCATATTGGCTCTGCCCCTAGTTTTTTATTCAGTGAAATTTTGTACCTCTTTTTATATCTGGCCTATTTCATTTTTAGAAGTTCTTTTTTCAGTGAGTTTGTGCCTCTTTTATCATTAGATCAATTCTGTTTGTGAGGTGTTATTTTTTCAATGCCTCTTTTACCAAGGTATTAATTTTCTTGCATCATTCTTATTCTTTCCCCAAACTTTTCCCTTGCCATTCTTCTCTCTTTCTTTAACTCTTTCAGGAATCCTTGTTGGGCTTATGTACAATGAGCATTTTATCTTTGAGTCTTTGCAACTCTTTTTAATTGTTGTCTTCTTCTGAGTGTGTTCTTTGGTTTTCCCTGTCACTACAATAGATTATTATGGACCTATTTTTTTTTTGTTTGCTCATATTCCCAGGCTATTTCTTAACTTTGAACTTTAAGTTAAAGTTGGGTTCTACTTACCTGTGGTTTCAGTCCTTTTTTTGCTCATGTTTTCAGAGGTAGTTCTGGGGGTTTGTAAGTTTTTGGTCCTTTCAAGATGGTATGATCCTGGCAGAGGTATAGTCACTCTTCTCTTGTTCTATGGTCTGGTCTTGACATAGGAAGGCCCTCAATGCCCTGTGCCTACAAGGACTAACATTGCTTTTTGCCTTAAAACTAGAAGAAGGGACTTTCCTCCTTTGTCATCAATCCCTAATTCTCCTTTCCACCCTGGAAAGCTGACTCACATTGTTTATGGGCAATAGAGTTTTCAGTCAGAACCACCTGTACCCAGAAACAGCAAAAAGCCCCCTATAATCTGTTTCACATGAGTTCTCCAACCCCCTTACCATTTCTTGTCCGAGAGCTCTGGAAATCTTTTCTGCTGTTGTGGCCAACTGGATATCCCAATATTTTTGTACTGACTGCCTAAATTTTCTTAGTACAGAAAAATTTTTCACCCTGACCTTTCATTGTTTCCATTGCTTCAAAATTTGATTTAAGGTCTAATTTTAAATTTGTTTGGAGGGGAATATTTATAGAGTTCAATTGGTTTGCCTCTAATCTTCCATCTTGGCTCTGTCTCCTCCAATAGTCATGTAATTTTTTTTTATGTTTTTGCAAGGCAATTGGGGTTAAGTGGCTTGCCCAAGGCCATACAGCTAGCTAGGTAATTATTAAGTTCTCAGACCAGATTTGAACCCAGGTACTCCTGAGTCCAAGGCCGGTGCTTTATCCACTACGCCACCTAGCCACCTAATAGTCATGTCATTTAACTCAGATATGAAAGAATGAGCTCATATTTAGCTATAAATAAATCACCTGGGAACATTAGATCATAGTCAGAGTTTTCAGGGACTTAGAGGATTGAGTCCAGCCCCCATTTGTTTTTACAGATGTGAAAATTGAGGCCCAGGGAATACTTGACCTGTCGTGTGGTTGGATTAAATGGAAGAGGCACTCTTTTCATCACTGGACAATCCAGGAGGACCTTTGAGGAGAAATTTCTGCTTAGAAGCTGTTTTTCCTTCTACCAGTCACATTATTCTTTGATCCTCAATCACTTCAACTGTATATTTGATAGTAGAGAATGGTTAGGTGATCTCTCATATCCCTTTCATCTCAGTTTTTATTTGTTTTCTGTTTGTGCTTGCAAGGCAAGGGGGTTATGTGACTTTGTCCAAGGTCACACTGCTAAGTAATTATTAAGTGTCTCAGTCTATATTTGAACTCAGGTTCTCCTGACTCCAGGGTTAGTGTACTGTCCACTGCACCACCCAGTTGCCCCAAGTCCCTTTCATCTTGAGTGGTCTTGAGTTTTATTGACTCTTTGCTTTTCAAGGGGAGAGATAGTTTTCTATATGTGGTAATATTTCTTATCATTTCTTCTTTGTCTTCCCTAGAAGGGATTAAAATTTCAATAAGCTCATTCATGAGTGATACTGAAACATATTTTAAGATGATTATAGTATTTCAAGTAGAGTGATTAGTCTAGTTCTTCAACTATTGTACATCCTGTTTCCCACCCACCCAAAATGAACTCTAATTGTCCACAAATGTCTGTAAAGTTTTACAATGTAGTTGCTATTCATGGTTAATTACAGGACAATATTCTATCAAGCCAGAAAGGCTTTATAGCTTCAATTTTGAAATTCTAGGGCCTTCAAACCTTAAGAAAATCACAATCCACAGAATTCCCAAACAGAAAAAAAGCTGGATATTGTCCTTCCTTATAAAGGATAATTAGCTGAAGTAATCTTCTTCTGAACAGCAGGAAAAAAAGTCAGTAACTTTCAAAAGGCCAGATTCATCTTCCTTTATTAAGGGAGTGAGGTATCTAGGGAGTAAAATGGATAGAGTACTTGGCTTGGAATTAGGAAGATATTCTTATGGGTTCAAATCTGGTCTCAGACAATTGTTTACTAAGTAACCTGGGCAAGACACTTAACCCTACTTTCCTTTCTTCTCTTTCTGTAAAATGAACTGGCAAAAGAAATGGCAAATCATTCTTGTTTTTTTGATAAGAAAATTCCTAATGGGATCAGGAAGAATTGGACAAGAGCAAAAGGACTCAATAAAAACATAAGTTTACACAAATAAGATCTTCCTTTCTATAGAATTGTAATCATGAACTGCAGAGTATCAATATCTCCATTTCCTCAGGGTTGTTAATACTTTTGGGTTAACGGTATTGTATAGACACATTATTGTTGATAGGTCTGGAACATATAGGCACTTAATAAATGGATTTTTATTCATTTGACTTGAAGGTAGAAAAGACAGGTCTTAATTGATATGGAATATAGGGAAGCACAAATGAGTAATAGTGATTCAGATTTTGAATATGGATAAATGGGGTCATGGTAGTAAAACCATCAACAAGGAAAATGTATGAAGGAAGATGAATTTAGTTTGGACAGTGCAAGTTTGAGACACTATTAGCATATTAAAGGTTTTTATAAAGTGTCCATCAGATTCTGAAGGGTTGTTGTTGTTGTGTGTGTGTGTGCACGTGTTTTGTTTTGCTTTTCTTCCTCTGGATGGAGATAATACTGTCCAAAGTTGGTGTAATGCAGTTGTCCTCGCTCTCTGAACCTATGAGAGGACATTCCAGTGTCTTTGTCAAGAAAATTTCAAATGGAAACAATACAAAGTTGAAAATGATAGAATAAGGGATGGAACCAAAACGGCAGAAAGAAACCAGGAAATTGCCCGGTTCCCAGTTTCCCTCAGAAACAATTTAAAACCAAGCCTCCATATTGGATTTTGCAACAACAGAACCCATAAAAATATCGAGAGAAACAGTTTTCCAATTTAAGATAACATAAAAGGACTTCAGGAAAGATTGGTCCCAGTTGATTTAAAAGGCAGCACAGTCCAGTACAGGCAAAGTATGGGCAAGACAGTGGAGCTACAGATCAACAAGTGAGGATTCTAGGTTCTGACTCAACAGACTGTTGGCACAACACACTAGTTGTGAGGTCTCGAGCCACAACACAGAGGGCATTTCGCAAGCCTTAAAACAACAGTACAACAGGTGTGATGAGGCCAGGTCACTCCAGCTCAATGGACAAACTGCCAACCCCCGAGGCCTGAGTGCAAAATGCTAGTTATTCAGCTCCTGGACCCTAGCCCAGAAAATGTGGGACAGGTCCCCTTGCACCCCAGGAGCAGAGTTCAAATATTTATAAAATGAGAAAATAAAAGAAAATAAAAAGATCCCTAAATATAGAAAGCTTCTATGAAAACAATCAGAGCAAAATGAACTCAGAAGAAAAAAAATGGTAAAAAGCATACACTTGAAGCCTAAAAGGGGAATATTATTTGATTTCTAACCCCCAAAAGACCCCTTGGAAGTTCTCAAACAATTTATAAAATAGAATAAGAAAAGCAGAAGCAAATTTCAGAAAAGAAATGGTAGTTATTTAGTAGAATTATGAAAAAAGTCAACAACTTGGAAAAGAAAGCACAAAAATTGGCTGATGAAAAAAAATTCTTAAGAAATAGAACTGACCACATGGAAAAAACTCCATTGAAGAAAAAAAAATTCCTTTATATTTCCTGTTTGTTTTAATTTTAATGTTATTTTTTCTAATTACTTGTAAAGAAATTTTTAACATTGACTTTTTGTAATGACAGAGTAAACTGATATATATATATATATATATTTATAATACAAATTGAGCATAATTACATATTAAGTCATGCTGTGAAAGAAGAATAAGAGTAAAAGGAAAGAAAACCATGAGAAAGAAAAAACATATAACAAATTTTAAAAAGTAAGAATAGTATGCCTTTGTCTACATTCAGGCTCCTTAGGTTATTTTTGATTATCACAAAATGTTGCTGTTAAATAATTCAGTGATTTCCTGGTTCTGCTGACTTTATTCAGCATCAGTTCAATAATTTTTTACAGTTTTTTTCTGAAGTCCATCTGTAAATGATTTCTTATAGAACAATAATATTCATTGCATTCATATCCATGAAATTGTACAGCCTTTCCCAATTCTTAGACATCCCATCAGCTTCCAATTCTTTGCCACTATAAAAAGAATTACTATAAATATTTTTATGTATGCAGACCCTTTTTATCTTTTTTGATGATCTTTTGGGAATACAAAACTAGAAGTGGTATTGCTGAATCAAAGGGCATGGATGACTTTATAGCCCTTTAGGCATAATTGGAAATTATTCTTCAAAATGGGTGGACCAGTTTGGAACTCCACAGAGCATACATTAGTGTCCCTGTTTACCCACATTCCCTTCAGCATTGATCATTTTTCTTTTCTGTCCTGTTAGCCAATCTGATAGGCAAAGGTGTTTTAATTCTCATTTGTCTAATCAATAATTATTTAGAGAATTTTTTTGCATGTAACTATAGATAGCTTAAATTTCTTCATCTGAAAATTCCTTGTTCATGTACTCTGATCATTTATCAATAGGGGAATGACTTGTAAATGTAGCTTAGTTCTTTATATAAAGAGATGAATTCTTTATGGGAACCAGTGGCTGCAAAAGATGTTTCCAAGCTTTCGAATTCCTTCTAATCTTGGTTACAGTGGTTTTGTTTGTGTAAAACCTTTATAATATAATGCAATCAAAATCCATTTTGCATTTTATAATGTTCTATATCTCTTATTTGGTCATAAACTCCTCCCCTCTCCATAGACCTGACAGATAAACTTGACAGATAAACTATTTCTTGCGCTCCTAACTGGCTTATGGTATTATCTTTTATGTCTCAATACCCATTTTGACCTTATCTTGGTAGAGAGTATGTGATGCTGATCCATGCGTAGTTTCTGCCATCTTACTTTCCAGTATTCTCAGCAGATTTTATCAGATAGTGAGTTCTTATCCCAGAAATTAGAGTCTTTGAGGTGATCAAATAATAGATTATTATAGCCATTTACTACTATTAATTTTATATCTACCATTTCATTCTTGCACCACTCTATTTCTTAGCCAGTACAAAAGAAAAACTTCAATGACTACTGCTTTATTATATAATTTTAGATCTGGTATGGTTACACCACCTTCATTTGAATTGTTAAAAATAACAATTCCCTTGATATTCTTGGCCTTTTTTTCTCAGAGGAATTCTTTTGCTAATTTTTTTTGGTAGGACATTGGATAACTGACTAAATTTGGGGAGGATTATTATTTTAGCTTGGTCTATCCATGAGCATTTGAATTTTTTCCAGTTGCATAGATCTGACTTTGTTTAAATGAACAGTTTTTGGTAATTGCTTCCATATAGTTCTAACATTTATCTTGGAAGGCAAACTCAAAAGTTTTTATGTTGTCTATAGTTACTTTGAATAGAATTTCTTTTTTCTATCTTTTGCTGCTGGGTTTTTTTTTTGTAATATAAAGAAATGCTGATGATTTATGTGGGTTAATTTTATATCCTGTAGCTCTGATAAAGTTGTTAATTATTTCAAGCAGGTTTTTATTTGATTTTCTAGGATTCTCTAAATATAACATCATATCCACCTGCAAAGAATGATAGTTTTATTTCTCTTGCCTATTTTGATTCCTTCAATTTCTTTATCTTCTCATTGTTAAAGATAAAATTTTTAGTTCAATTTTGAAAAACAGTAGTGAGAATGGTGAGTAAAAATACTTGCTTCACATTTTATCCTATTGGAAATTCTAGCTTATCCTGGTTTTAGTTACATGCTACTTAGGTTTTTGAGGAAAACTTCCTTTATTCCTATGATCTCCAGTGATTTTAGTAAGAATGGGAGCTATATTTTGTCAAAAGTCTTTTCAATATCTATTGATGTAATCATATAATTTCTCTTAATTTTGTTATTGATATGGTCAATTAGGCTGATAGTTCTCCTAATATTGAAACAAATCAAGTGCAAATTCCAGTATGATACTGGTGATAAATTGTTGTAATCTCTTTGTAATATTATATTTAAAATTTTTTGCTTCAATATTCATTAGGAAAGATGGTCTCTTCCTCCTTTGGGTATCTGTACCATATTGGTCTTTAAAAAGGAATTTGAAAGAACTCATTCATCACCTTTTTTTAAAGTAGTTTATAAAGAATGTGAAATTAATTGATATTTAAAAGTTTATACAATTCATTTATGAATTTATCTGGTACTGGAGTTTTTAGGGAGTTCATTGATTGCTTGGTCAATACTTTTTCAAAAATTTAATTTTTTATTTCTCCTTTTTTTTAAATGAAAGTATTTTAATTACACAACACAAGGAGTAGATTGATTACAATAACATCCAATACAGCAACTAATACATTAAAGACAATGGGTTAGTAATACTATAATCAAAGTAGAAGAAAAAGATAAAGATAACATCACCAATTCTGAACAGTCTGTGGCTGGGGGGATCCCAAATTCTTGTCCAGCCTTTCTGTTAAGTCCCGGTTTGGGAAAGGAAGGAAGAAAGAAGGAAAGAGAGAAAGAGAGAGAAAGAGAGAGAGAGAGAGAAAGAGAGAGAGAGAGAGAGAGAGAGAGAGAGAGAGAGAGGTCCCAGGCAGAATCAATTCTCCATGGGTGAGTTTCCCGCCAATGCTTAGAGCCTCAGAGTATTTATCAGTGGAGAACAGAGAAGGCTAGATGCTAATTTAGTTGGGAGGGAGTTCCTTTAACAGTAATATGGAAGCAGTTTGAAGACTTCAAGGAAATGCCATAGGGGGCCTGAAGATTTTACTTTGAATAAGGTCAATAGGGTGAGAATAGCTAGTTGTCCCCAGTACTACCTGTGTATTCCAAGGAGTGGCTGGCTCCTGGAGTCTTTGGAATGTGGCCAAATCACCTATGGAATGTCAGGACAGGTCTGCAACTGGTTCATCAATGCACGCCACAGGCTCCTCCCTGACATGCTGAGAAAAGATGGCAAGGATCCAAATCACCTATAGAATGTCTGGAGTGGGGGGGGGGGAAGGTAAATTCGTGAGGAAGGCACATCCTCATACAGGCTCGAGAGAACTTACTTAGAAGAAAACTTCATTTTCTTATTCATTTGGCCTTAAGGTGACGAGAAATGTATGAGGATGGGACTATAGGAGTAAACCTATTGTAAATTTGTTTCATTTTAATATACATATAAAATTACAAAGGCATAATAATAACAAGAAAATCATTCACAACAATATAGCAATAGCTAAACTGTTAAAATATCTAGTAGCAGTTGCTGATTTAAACAGGAAATCATACCAATGGTGATTAGTATCAGAAGTTACTAAATGAGAGGCCTCGACTAAATGTCCTGCAACTATGTGAGTCTGTATTCGATGTTCATTCAAAGTGTGCTGATCAGACTCTAACAGCTTCTTTAGGACATAAGATTGATTAAGAATAGCAATTAAAGGTCGTAAAGATAAAGATAGTATGGGGAAGAGGTAACAATTTGGGTACCCAAGTCAAATTCTTAACAACATCTGTATCAGGGGAAAAGTAAAAATCATCACCCTGCCAGTGTAAAAAAGAGAAGTTAGTAAAACATCCAGAAAAGGGAGGTTTCTGAGAGACAGAAGCTAAATCAGTACTATTATTAGAGGTTAAACAAATGTGTTGAGGAGATACTTCATATAACATTGAAAAGTTAGAAAGAGGATAGACAGTTAAGTCACAAAGGTTAGAGGAGTGTGAGAGAAGGCAGGGCTCCAACCGCCTATTCATCATCTCACACAGGATGCCTTTGTTAGTGAAAGTACAGTCCTGTAAAGTATACGTTACATTGTCTTGATCTATATAGTTACTATTTATACATGGTAAAGCAAAATAATCACATAACACAAAAGGAATCACATGGAATTGACACATCATTTTCCATATATGAACTTGATAATATACTACAGTCCCACTACACCAAAGGGAGGTACACTGAGCTCGATCAGGCTTGATCTGTTTCCAATAATTTGCCATATAGGGTAATGCTACATCCCAAATGTTGGTATCTCCTTCTTGTAATAACCTTTGAGCATTCTCTTTTTGTATTAAAGTGTACATGTTTTGCAAAGAACATTTGGTCCAACTAAACAGGGCACTTATATTAGCATCAATCCATATATTAGCTAGAATGCTATCATTAAAAAACTTGTAAGAATTGGCCTTGGTATTTTAAAATATTTTGGTGTGGCAGGATTGTCGTGGGCAACGAATTAGCATTAATTGTCAAAGCTTGAGATACATCCCTTCCAGCACTGTGCAGTCTGCTGGCCAAGGTCTCAAGATCTATAGAATTTACTATACCCAAACCTGTTCCTGCCCTGCCAAGTAGGGTGTCATACCAGGCTCTTTTAAATCCATTACAAGGCAATAAAGGTGGAAAGGACACATTATAATGAAGTACAGTTTTGTGCTGAGCAGTAGAGGCATTAATACATGATTTTGGGACACAAACAACAGATAGAGGATGATCGGTGGGTGGTGTTTTGGGCAATAATAATGAATAATGTATTGAAGCATCGCGATTGGTTATTACAGAAGCATTGACACAAAACAAATATTGATTATTAAGGGGAATAGCTATACTAAGGGTGGAGTTATTTATATTCCATGTAGTACAATTTTCAGTTAATCTTTGTCTTATTACTTTACCCTGTAATTTTGGGAGCGTAAAGTGGAGAGGAGTAATACAACATGAGATATTAACCAATGAAGAGATAAGAATAGTTATAGGAGAAGGTCCTGTTAGGAGGGCAGACATAGGTAATGGGGCTCTACAAAATTTAGCATCAGTAGTAGACCAATTAGCAATAGTCCAATTAGCAATATTCCATTTGCTGTGTGCAGGACAGATGAAATCTCCTTGTTGTCTAGATTTAGTGGGGTATTTCCATGTCAACCGGAGCTGGATTCCTGAATTTGCTAGTTGAGCTCCTGGAGTCCAAGTCTGTGCTTCAGTATAAAGCCAGAAGCCTATGAGACACTGTAAGATTCAAGAGCACCAAGATGACCTGCAATAATGTGAATCCATTTTCCCAGTGTCAAATCATCCCTATTCTCCAGGGGCATCATTTGCAGGGATTTTTCTTCTGCTTTTAAGAGTTCATCAGCTTGGGCATTATACTCACGTTCCAGAGTGTCCACACACTGGCATGGGTATCAATTCAGGGGAGCACCAACTCTGAACAGTCCGTGGCTGGGGGGATCCCAAATTCTTGTCCAGCCTTTCTGTTAAGTCCTGATTTGGGAAAGAAAGGAAGAAAGAAGGAGAGAGAGAGAGAGAGAGAGAGAGAGAGAGAGAGAGAGAGAGAGAGAGAGAGAGAGAGAGAAAAAGAAGAGTCCCAGGCAGAATCAATTCATCAATTCTCCATGGGTGAGATTCCCCTATTTCTCCTTTTTTAATGGAATCAATTTAATTTTTTAAAATACTCACCATTTTACTTATCAGATATATTGGTATATAAGTTGAGCAAAATAACTCCTAATTATTTCTTTACTTTCCTCCTCATTGGGATGAATTCAACTTTTTATTTTGATATTTGTAATTTGGTTTTCTTCTTTTTTAATCAAATTTATGTTTATCTATTTCTTTGTCCATTTCTTAGTTTTATTTATTATTAAATGGTTTTTTACTTTCATTAATTTGTCCTTTGATATTCAAAAATTCTAGATTGATATTTATGTGAGAATTTTTAATTCTTTCTTTTTCTGGAGTTTTTAATTGCATATTCAATTCATTGATTTGCTTTTTTAGATATTTTATTTATGAAAACATTTAGAGATATAAACATTTCCCAAAATACTACTTTGGCTGCATCCCATAAATTAAATTATTGTTATTGTCTTGGATGAAATTATTGATTGTTCAGTTGATTTGTCATTTGACCCACTAAATTTTTTTTAAATTCAGTTATTTAGTTTCAAATTAATTTTTAGTCTATCTTTGCATGGTGCTTTGTTGAATGTAATTTTTATTGCATTATGATCTGAAAAGGATGACTTTAATATTCCTGCCTTTTGGCATTATGAGATTTTTATGTCCTAATACATAGTCAATTTTTGTGTAGGTGCCATGTACTACTGAGAAAAGGGTATATCCTTTCTCTACCCATTCAATTTTCCCCAGATGTCTATCATATCTAACTTCTCTAACATTGTATTTACCTCTTTAATTTCTTTCTTGTTTATTTTGTGATTAGGTTTATCTAATTCTTAGTAAGGTAAAGGACCCGGATTGCTATTGTTTTGTTGCTTTATCTTCCTGTAACTCATTTAACTTCTCTGAGAATTTGGATGCCATACTATTTGATGAATATATGTTTAGAATGGCTAATGCCTCATTGTCTAGGGTACCTGAGATCAGGATTTCTACCCTAGGTTTTTTTTTTTTTTACTTTTTTCTTCTTTTTACTTTATGGTTATTTGCTCTAGCCTTTTACCTTTACTCCATGTTTCTCTCTCTGTTTAAAATGTGTTTCTTGTAAACAACACATTAAAGGTTTGTGATTTTTTTAATCTTCTCTGCAATTCATTTCTATTTTATCGGGTAATTCATCCCACTCACATTCATAGTTATGATTATTAACTCTGTGTTTTCCTCCATTCTAGTTTTTTTTCTCATTTGTCCTTATCTCTTTTCTTTCATCTTATCCCTCCTCAGTAGTGTTTTGTTTCTTACCACCCCCTCCCTCAATCTGCCTTCCCTTCTATCAGTCCACCTCCTTTGCTTTCACCCTTTCCCCTTCTAATTCTACCCTTCTGCTCTCCCTTCAACCAGCCTTTTCTTTTCTTTCAGGAGGTAATAATTTCAATGACTCTTTTAGCTTTTGCTTCTAGAGTATCAGGGTTATTTTCTTGATGATTTCTTGAAAGTTACTATATAAATTCTTTTCTCAATCATGGCTTTCAGATAATCCAATAATTCTTGAAGTATCTTTTCTAAATCTATTTTCCAGTTCAGTTCTTTCAATGAAGTCTTTTACAGTTTCTTTTATTTTTTTTCATTTTTTGAAATTTTGGTTGATTGATTCTTGATGTCTCATAGTGTAATTAGCTTCCATTTGTCCAAATCTAATTGTTAAGGATTTTTAGCTTTTTGCATCTGGCCAATTCCATTTTTAAAGAGCTGTTTCCTTTTTCCATTTGTCCAGTTATATTTTTAAAGGATTATTTTCTTCAGTCAATTTTTGTGCTTTGCCTTCCAAGTTGTTGAACCTTGCTTTCTTGAAGACTTCTCATTTCTTTTTTCCAATTTTTCTAATTTTTTATGAAGCACCTGCTATGTGCTAGATACTTTTCCCCCTTTAATTTATTTACACATTACTAAAATGTTCTTGTTTAAGAGTAAACATAATACCCCTCTCCCACAAAAACATAAAACATCATAAGAAATAAAATAAAAGAAAGAGAAAAAATGTGTTTCAGTCTGTGTTCTGATACTATGGCTTCTGTTTTGGGTGGATCATTTTCTTTATCATAAGTCCATCACAGAAGTCACTTCTATATTTTTCCACAATTGCTGTTGCTGATTGTAATTTCCTCCATCCATTCCTACCCACTAATATCTGTGACATTTTCTCTCTCCTTTCATTCTATCTCTCTTCAAAAATGTTCTATGGGGCAGCCAAGTAGTGCAGCCCTGAGGCCAAGAGGGTCGAAGCCCACATGCTACCCCAGAGGCCCAGCAACCACCCAGTCCCAGCACATTGTATAAAATATAAAAGAAAATGAATTATATCTGATTATTCTTTCCTGTGATCCACCCTCTCCTCTATAAGCTACATCCCCCTTCCCCTTCCCCTGACCCCCTTCTCTCCTTTTTCTTCTATACCCTAATGAGTGTGTATGCTGTTTCCTCTCTGACCCATTTCTGAAGAGAATGAAGGTTCCCTCATTCCCCCTCATCTTCACCCCCCTTCCATACTATTGTAAAAGCTACATGACATCTTGGTCAATTCTATCTCTCCTTTCTCTTACTCCCACTCCATTTCTATTTCACCCATTGACTCCATTTTTACAGTATATTATATCTTCAAATTCAGCTCTCTCCTGTACCTCATCTATAAAAACTCCTTCTACCTGCTCTATTAAATTAGAAGGTTCATATAAGTGTTTTCAGTATCATCTTTCTATGCAGGAGTACATGTAGTTCATCATCATTAAGCCCCTCATAATTTACCCTTCTCATCCATTTTCTATACTTCACCTGAGTCCTGTGCTTGAAGATCAAACTTTCTGTTCTGGTCATTTCAACAGGAACATTTGAAATTCCCGTTTCATTTAAAGTCCATCTTTTCCCTTAGAAGAGGATGTTCAGTTTTGCTGGGTAGTTGATTCTTGGTTGCATTCCAAGATTTTTTTGCCTTCCAGAATATTATATTGCAAGCCCTATGAGCCCTTAATGTAGAAATGTTAAGTCCTGTGTGATCCTGACTGAAGCTCCATGATATGTAAATTGTGTCCTTCTGGCTGCTTGTAATATTTTCTCTTTGACTCAGGAGTTCTGGAACATGGCTATAATATTACTGGGTTTTTTTTTATCTCTTTCCATAGTAGATTGGTGGATTCTTTCAATTTATATTTTGCCCTCTTCTTCTAGGATGTCAGGGCAATTTTCTTGTAGGAATTCTTCAAAAATGAGGTCAAGGCTCTTTTCCTGATCTTGTATTTCAGGTAGCCCAATAATTTCTAAACTATCTTTTGTGGATTTGTTTTCCAGTTCAGTTTTTTTTTCAATGAGATGTTTCACATTTTCTTCTAATTTTTCATTCTTTTCGTGTTGAAGTATTGTGCCTTCAGTTCTCACAAAGTCATCATCTTCATTTAGCTCCATTCTATATCTGAAGGATTTGTTTTCCTCAGAGAGTTTTCTTATCTCCTTTTCTATCTGGCCAATTCTGCTTTTAAAAGCATTCTTCTCCTCAATAACTATTTGAACTTTTTTATCCATTTGACTTAAACTGGTTGTTAACATGTTATTTTCTTCAGCATTTTTGGGGGGATCTCTGATTCATTTTCATGTTTTTTTCCTGCATCTCTCTCATTTCTTTTCCCAACTTTTCTTCTACCTCCCTTACTTGATTATCAAAATAGTTTTTGAGCTCTTTCACAGCCTGAGCCCAACTTCTGTATTTCTTGGAGTCTTTAGATGTAGAAGCTTGGGCTTTCTCATCTTCTGATTGTGTGATTTGGTTCTCCATGGGACCAAAGTAATTGTCTATGGTCAGGTTCCTTTTTTTCCCTGTTTACTTATTTCCCCAACCTCTGCCAGGAAGCTGCCAGACAGCTGTTGCTGGGTGGCTCCCCAGGCCTGCTTCCATTTCCTGGGGTCTGGGCTGTGCTGACTGCCTGGGCTACACAGAGTACTATGGCTGTGTTGAGGGCCTGTGCTTCATGCTCACTCTGGCAGAGATCTCCTTGCTGATCTTCCAAGTTGTGCTTGGTGCTGCCTGGGGTACAAGTTAGAAAACTCCAGCTGCTGCCAGAAGCCTGGCATTCCCAGTCACCCTGGGGCTGTTCCCAGGAGACTGAAGCTCCTTTGTTCTGGCTTGGTGCTGCCCCTCCTATCCTAAGGAACAAAGCTTCCCACTATTTTCCAGTTAACCTTGGACTGGAGAATTGTCTCACTGGATCTTTCTGTGGGTTATGTCTCTTGATAATTTAGTTAGAGTCATAATTTTAAGGTTTTTGAAATATTTTGGAGAGAGCACCTAAGAGGCCCTTCTCCTGCAGCCATCTTGGCTCCATCCCCTCTACTTGATTTTTAAAATCCTTTTGGAGTTCCTCTAAGAGAACTTTTTGGGACTGGACTAATTTATATTCTTGTTGTGGCTTCACATATAAACCTTTATTTTCCAGTGTCTTCTTCTGAGATGGTATTTTGATATTCTTTATCATGATGAAAGCTTCCTATGGTCAGGTTTTTTTTTCTGTTTCCTTCTCATTTTTTAGCCTAGGATGAGATATTTTTGAGTTGAGCACAACTCTTGGAACACAGGAATCACTATCCCAAAGTTTCTTGTGCCTTGGTCCAGGGCCCCACTAACTGAATTTCTGTGCTGGACCCTGAGGTGCTAGTGGCTTGTCTTTGGCACTGGAGTTGCTCAGTCTAGTCACCATAATTGTGTCAATTTACTTTCTATTTGGGGCCTGGAGACCTTTCAACTGACCTGATGAATTAGATGTTAGGGGTCTTAGTTGCTGATCTTTGCAATGACTAAGAATATCTTGCTTTCCTCACATCCTTCAGAGACTAGTGTTCCCTGCACTGGACTTTGCTCTTGTTCCAGCTGAGTATGAGAGATTGATCTTTCCTGGAATCCTTCTAATATATCTTAGGTAGAAAAAGGACCATTCTATCTCTTTGTGGTTCTTTTACTCCAGAATCCATTTAGAGAATTGATTTAATGTTATTTCTGAAGGAAGTTAGGGAGTTCAGGGAACTTTCTATCTTCTCTCTGCCACCTTTGCTCTGCCCTCAAACTACTTCAAATGGGAAATAAGAAAAGAAGATACAAAAATTAGGTGAAGAAAGGAATTCCTTAACTAAAGTAATCTACTATTTCACAAAATCAAAGTCTCCAGCTTTTGGGGTAATAACTCACTATTTGACAAAAGTGGTAGGAAAAACTGGATCTTGCATTCTATAGCAAGATAAGATTGAAATGGGTATATGGTTTAGTAATAAAGGGTGATTACATAAGCCAATTATTGGAGCAAAGAATCATTTACCTGCCAGATCTATTGAGAAAGGAAGAATTTATGATGAAACCAGAGATAAAGAACATTGATTACATTAAATAAAAAGTTAAAAAGAAAAATTCTGCACAAACAAAACCAATTTAACCAAGATTAGAAGGAAAGCAGAAAGCTGGAAGAAATATTATAGCCAGTATTTCTGATAAAGGTCTCATTTCTATAATATAGAGAGTACAAATTATTCCCCAGGTGATAAATGATCAAAGAATATGAACAGACAATTTTCAGAAAGAGAAATTACAGCCATCTATAGTCAAATGAAAAAATGCTCTAAATCACTATAGTTTGAGTAGGGGCAGCAAATATCTAGTCCACAGATCATAAAATTATCATTTTGTCTGGTTCTACTGTGAAAATCATAGGTGAAACTTGAAATCCAATAAATCTAGGAACTTTATAAAATTAAATGTTTGACCAAATATAGCAGCTAATTTTTAAGCTGATAATTTTGTATGACCTATGAATAATGTTATTAATATCCAAATGTCCCTTGGCAGAAAACAGGTTCCCTCACACTTGGATTTGAGAAATGTAGATTGTAACAACTCTGAAGTATCTCCTAGCACATATAAAATTAGCTAATATTATAGAAAAGTTAAATGATAAATGTTGGAGGGAATGTGTGGAAACAGGGACACTAATGCATTTTTGATGGAATTGTGAACCAACCTAATCATAGTGGAGAGCAATTTTGAACTATGCTAAAAGGGCTAAAAAAAGTGTGAATACTATTTGATCCAGCAATACCAATATTAGGTCTGTATCATAAAAAGGGGAAAAGAACCCAAATATGTAAAAATAATCATAGTAACTCTTTATGTGGTTGCAAAGAATTAGAAACTAAGAGAATACTTATCAACTGGGGAATGACTGAACATGTTGTGGAATATAAATGTGATGGGATATTATTGCTCTATAAGAAATGATGAACATGTGGATTTCAGAAAAACCTGGAGAGACTTACATGAAGTGATGCTGAGTAAAGGGAGCAAAACCAGCAGAACATTGTACATAGTAACAGCAACAGTGTCATTATCAACTATGATAGACAAAACTCTTCTCAGCACTACAGTGATCAAAGATAATTTAAAAGCCTTGTAATAGAAAAATTCCATTATTATCCAGAGAAAGAACTATGGAGCCTAAATGCAGATCAAAGCATATGATTTGAACTTTTTTCCTTTTTTTCCCTTTTTTGTAGTGTTTCTTTTTTTTAATGACATGAATAATGTGGAAATATATTTAATATGATTGTGGATATATATCACATATATCAAATTGTTTTCCGTCTTTAGGAAAAGAAAGGGAAAGGAGGGAAAAAATTTGGAACTCAAAATTATATGAAATTGGATGATCCAAGATATCTTTACAGGCAATTAAATAATCTTTACATGTAAAATAAAATAAATAGTTTTCAGGGGGAAAAAAGAAAATGATTGAACAACAGATGAAAAAAACTAAAGCAAAGAAAGTTTAATTGACTTGCATAATTAATTGTTTGAGAATGGATTTAAATTTAGGTCTTCCTAACTTGAGGTCTGATACTATATATACTGTGCTACCCATCTAGCTAACATAGCATTATTGAATACCTTTAACAAGCATATCTTCCTATTTTCTATATTTTACTTATGGAGAATAATTATCAAATCATTGAATAAACATGAAAGTAAAATCTTACATCCTATAAAAATCAAATTTATGAAATCAAGAAATCTGTATTTGGCACCCATATGCTGCAGTATGGGTCCAATGATGACCTAGGCCTCATGTATGGGATCAGGGATATATTACCAATGGTAAAAAGATCATAAACAGAAATGGATCAGTTAGGAAGCTAGAGTGATGGGTGACTGATAAATGGCTCAAGTTCTCCATTGGTACCTAGACAAGAGACTCATACTTGTAATATGCTCTAAGAGGGTATCTGTTAAAGAACAGAGAAAAGAAATGCACAGATAAGAAGACAAGGATGATTTGCAGCCATCATAAATGTAAGGAATCCACATCAATGCTATTAAATATATATATATGTATATATACATATACATATACATATATATATATGTATATATATATATACTATTTAACTATTCTTCCACAATTGGAATGCATCTGAAAATCATGGAGATCCATAATCTCAGAAAAATTATATTTATTAGTGAGCCACAATGCTTATAAGCAATAAATAGTGGGCAAAAGCAGATTTTAATTATAATTACCTACAATAACTCCTATAAAGTGTACTGAGACATCAACATTTTACACTAACCATAACAAGGCGCAGAAGCCAAGTTCATCGTAACTATGTTATTTGATTTTGTGTACCAGGAAGTCATCAGGGGATAATGATTTTATCTTTTTTCATTGACTCATTGTTCTTGACTATTTTTGTTTGCATGCTAAGGAAGCAGTATTTTGGTTTTATGATAGGCTAAGGTTCCACATTGTTTCTATAGGTTTTTGCTGTTTATTTGTATTTTTATTTTGGGGGGCATAGTCCTTTAAGTGGATTCTAGATATCAGACATTTCTATCAGAGTTAAAATGAGAGTTAAAACGTTTTCTAATGTGAAATCAGATATCTTGACCCAGAGACTTTGAATCATAATTCAATCTTAACTTTTGGATACTATGTCTACATGAACTTTTGTTGATTTTCCTTAAGTAGGTGAAGTGATTCATATTGCTGGCCATGAAAGAATTGTATATCTTCTCTTATCAGTAAAATGAATTTTAGTCATTCAACCTTAGGAAAGAGGAATTTAGTCCTTAGCACATAGTTCTATAACCCTAAAGTGCAGAAGGTAGTAGCATAAATAATTTGAATGATTTTGAAACTGGTAAGACATTCCAAATAGAAAGAGTTTGTTTATATAGATGACTCTAAACATATAACAACATTATTTTGCCACAGGGACAATGATTGAGAGTTTGGTGATTCCATGAACCATAGGAATTGGTCCCCTATAGCATCAGGGGTGTGAGCTTTACTGTCTACATATGTATCCACACCAGGAATATCTGCTACTGTGTCTTCTTCATGTGTGTCTTCTTGGCACATGGATTCTTGAGATATCTTGGCCTCATGTTTTTTTTTTTTGTATCTGTGTATATGATTTCTCTGTATGTTCCCTAGTCAGATATTATTTTCATATATAACGTATATATATATATAGATATAGATATATTGATAGATAGATGAGAGGTAGATAGATGAGAGATAGATAGATAGATAGATAGATAGATAGCTAGATAGATCTTCCCATTAATGATGTAATAATCTGTTGAAGAACATAACCCATGTTTACATGCATGGAGTTTTTCTTGTATTTTTATTTATTTTATCAAATATCTTTTGTTTTCAGGCAAGAGTTTCTTTACTGGTTGGCAAAAGCAAATACATTGATGGAGCTTTGTGAGCTTTGATGTTGAGTGGGTACTTGACTATTGAGTGCTTCCAATCTGGGGTGCTTTTTTGGAGATGCATAAATGAAACAATCTTCTGGTTTTACATAATTGATGTAAAAGATACAAAAGGACTATATGATAGGAAATGAAGGTGATATAGGCATGTGACAAGAGCAAGGAATAAGAAATGCCCAACCTGAGGCCCTAAAGGAAAGTATACCAAGGTGAAAAGGTATTTCAAATAGATTCCTTATTGAGGATTGTGATTAAAACATGGACAAAGATCAAATGGGTTAGGAAAAAGAAAGATGAATCTTGTGTTGGAAGGAGTGAGCACATGGGTAAAAATATGCATTTGCTGATGCATAACAGTAATTGATAAGTATGAAAATAACTTCAGTTACCATTATATAAAAGTATTTTACAAAAATCTCTTTTTATCTTCACAATACCTCTAAAGAGGAGGTGATATTTTAATCTGCACTTTACAAACATCTGAGATCTTATAGTATCTGATTCCAGATTTGAACTTGGGTCTTTCTGATTGCAAGTCCAATGCCCTATCCATTGAGACACCTAGAATCGGTATTCATGACACTATCTCCATTGATTTAAAAAGAAGAGGAAGAAAAAACATACTCTTCGTGGAGTTACTTCTATAAATTTACAAGAGACTGTTTGAAATAATGTAATATTTGGAAGGAAAATGGAGCCAAATAGCTAATTCCCATTAAAACTAACCCCATTTACTGTGATACAATATTCCATAAATTCATGGTCAGCAAGAGTTTCAAAGTCTCAGCAGAAAATTGCTGAGTTTAACTTTTAATAGGGGAACAAGCCTAACTTAAGTCTTCATTTTCTCAGGACATATTTTATAATGAATCTCATGGGAACACTTTTCTTCATCACCATTTTTCATTCTCAGGTTAATATGATATTAACACTTTATAACAATATGGTCATTAACTTACCACATAGAAATCAGCTCCCGTGGTTCATAGAAATCTCCAGTTGGCAAAAGGAGTTCAGATAATCCCCACTTCCTAATGGGACATTTTGTATTCTTTGTGTTTAAATGAAGAAATTAACCTGTTGCCAGATTCATGCAGTAGTAAAATGATAAATTTAGAGTGAGAAAGAGATCTTAGTGATAATCTGGTCCAAAGTCTTCATTTTTCAAATGAAAAGCTGAGGTTCAGAGACATTAAGTGATTTGTCTAAGGTCACAGAGGTTATAATTGAAAGAACCATGATTTGAACTTAGATTCTATGACTAAAGTCAATACTCATTCCTTTGGATGAAAATTTGCTCTGATGACCATCAGACTCATAGTTTGAGCTGTTATTTGAGTTCTGTAAAGATACTTTATTGTACTCTACCAATTCAATGCTTCTGCAGAGACATAGTTATGTCTAAATCTGCCCCATTAAAAAATCTATTACACACTGCCTCCAATCACCTCATATATAGAGTCTTCACTAAACTGAATTCCCATATGTAGGTATTGCCCCTTCATTTGTGATATCATTTAATTATGGCATTATTTCCCTTTCCCTGCTCCCCTTGTTCTATCATCCAAGGTAGATTGAATTTAAGGAGGATATTCTTTAGTAGACAAGATTCATTAGTGTCCTTTCCAGAAGACAATAGATAAATATATTCAGAGTGCTAACCAGATCATCTACCCAAGGCACAACCTGAAAGCTCAAACTTTATCAATCTATTCCATCTAGCATGCATCCAGTCACTTTGTTTACAGCTCTTTGCTTTACATTCTGACAGGTAGGTTAGTCAGCTTTGTGTGAACCTGTCTCTTGGTCCCTTATTTCCTAAAGTCCATCATATGGTTGCAGCATTAAGAGAAATGAAAATTTAGCTGGAAGATCTGTATTCAAACCTTGCTCATCTTGAATTATCTGCATTGTTGTTCGTTTTTTTTTTTTTTAGTTGTGTGACTTCATTTGGGTTTTCTTGGCAGAGATAGGGTAGTAGTTTTCCATTTCCTTCTCTAGCTCATTTAACAAATGAGAAAATGAGGCAAATAGGGTTAGGGGAATTGTCTTGTGTCATATATCTATTCAGTAGCTGAAGTTGAATTGTAACTCAGGTCCTCCTGACTCTAGGCATGGTCCTGTTGCCACTGTGCCAACTCACTGCACCAATTACCTGTATGATATTGAACAAATTACTTATTTTCTCTGTTTTCCCATTTCCTCAAAAATAAATATTTGTGTTTCTGTGTATGTAGTCTGTGTGTGTGGAAGGGAAGGTTGTGGAGCTGGGAGAGGAGACAGTAAGAGGGTAAATAAAAGAGGGAAGAAGAAGAAGACGTTGCTGAAGGGAAATATTTATAGCCTCACAGCCATTTAATGGTAAGATACCAGGAGGAAAGAAGGCCTACAGAGGGTTGAGTAGATTCTATTCAGAGAATCTGCCATTAAGCTTTTGTTCATGCTTAAGTTTATTTTAACACCAGCAAAGTAGGATTTTAAGTAAAAGTTCTGTTGGATCTCTGAATTCTCTTCTGTTTCTAAATCAGTATTGCTGATCTTTGGCCCTACCTAGCCCAGTTTCTGATCCAATTTCTGATCCAATTTCTGATCCAGTTTTTAGCAGTTTCAGATCCATGATTTGTAGCTGGTATTTATTTGTTGTTGCTGTTTAGCCTACTAGTATTTTTCAGCCATATCAATTCAGGTTTTAGAAGGAGCCTTAATTGAATAGTGGATATAAATTAGTCTTTAAATCAAGAACATCTTGGTTCAGTTTTTTTTCTTTTCAAGGCATATGGGGTTAAGTGGCTTGCTAGGTAATTATTAAGTGTCTGAGGCTGGATTTGAACCCAGGTACTCCTGACTCCAGGACCAGTGCTCTATCCACTGGGCACCTAGCCTCCCCGACTTGGTTCAGTTTTTACCTGTGACGTTTACCAGGTATGCAACCCTGATCAGATAATATGCTCTTGGATTTAAAATCTAGGGGCATCGGTCACAATTAACTGAAGACTAATAATGATGAAAATGATAATGATGATAACATTTTAACAATAATAACAAACACTTAGTGGTTAGCCTTTTGGCTGTTAGCTTCACTGCATTTCACTTGGCTGGGTCATGGATAGCTACATATACAACCCCTCATTTGCCCTATAAGGGAAGAAGCAAAATACCTGTGTGACCTTGGACAAGTCACTTAAGCTTTTTTGGGTTTCAGTTTCTATATTTATAAAATGAGATATAGAAGAGAGGGTCCCTGAGATTCTTTCTGTTACTAGTACTATAATCCAATTTGCCTTTTTCATCTGGGTAATCATGCTAGCATTATCCATTTATAGTCATTAGGAAAGTAGGAGAGCCTTCACATTGTGATTATGCATTGAAGGTCAGCTCAGTGCTTAGTGACTGTCTTGCATCACTCAAAAGTGAATAAATCGCTTCATCACTTTCACCCTAAAATTTACAGGGATATTTTGTTTCTTTATAGATTCCAGGATTCAGATTTCTGTAGTTTTCATTTAGTTGCATGATATCACAGAAAGTCCCTTGAATATTAGGGTGATCTTCTACTCAAAAATATCTATTGCATTATAGCTTTCAGGGTTAGATTATATGGGAAGAGTTATTTGGGAAAGGGTTCTTTATTTAGATTTAGAAGGTCTATAATCAATTCCTTGCTCAATTCATTCTCTTTGGGAGACCTTGAGGAAGACATTTAACCTTTTTGAATCTCCTCTTCCTTATCTATCCCTGTATGAAAAATAGTTTCTGAGGTCTTTTTCAACTCTGAATCATATGATCTAATTTATTAGTCCAATTAATTAAATTAAACCTATGGCTTTTCTTATATACTTTATAAGCATTCTTCTTTCAAAAGTTTCTAGGAATTAAGTTCCTTTGAAGTATCTAGAAGAAATTCATTGAAATCCCTTTCTCTTTGTTTCCCAATCCCTAGATGCCAGCTATTTGAAAAGTGGGAAGGTAAGTCACAACTCAATTTGCTCTGATCCCTTTCCATATCACAATGAAATCCTTGAACTGGGGCTGGCTTAGGTCCTGCCCCATCTCATTAAATCATTTAAGACTAAGTCAAATAGAATCAACCTATTTTGGGCATTGGATAGACACACTCAAAGTTCTTGGCCAAATAATTGCTCTACAGTTGGAGGATGTAAATGAGAATACATTTGTGAAAAGGGAGTCTGGGGGTTGAGATGTTGATATTTGGCCAAAGAATTGTTCTCAAAAGGCTGCTTACCTGATGGGGCAGCAGATGGGACTCCATCTGGATTCCAGAAGAAGGTCTGAACAGTACCCCCTCCACAGAGAAGAAAGTACCTTTTGTTTCTTATAGTTTGATATTAAATGAAATGAGGAGCAAATGCCCTCTGGTGATGAAAAACCCTGTGACCTCAGGAAGTTGAGAAGAGCCAACTGAAAAGGGATGAGATCTACTAGAAAAAAATTCTCCCTCCAAAGGGACCTTTGGATGATCCGTCCATTGTCCTCTGCAGGTCACTAAACCTTAATTTTCATTCTGTTAACAAACCACCTTATGAATCTCAGAAACAAAAAATAGGAGGGAGGAAATAGAGATGTGACATTCTTAAGTATAAAAGTCGATAGGGATACATTCCCGGAAAGGATAATAATCCATATCTGTGAAAATCCAGTGATCCTCTGACTTTGTCTCATTGACATTTCCTTTAAAATCTCATCTCCAACCACAAAGCAAAATTTGAACTCATAGATCTGGTACTTGAGGAGCAGGTGGTTAAATAGCTTCAAAAATCTCTTTTTCTGTATTTCAGTGGCTAAGGCATTTTCTCTCCAGTAGAATATATATGATTTGTGCTGTTGGTTTAGTCATACAACTCCAAGGTGTCCATTTGGTGGGCAAAATTGACTTTATCCCATTTCTCATTGCTGCACAATTCCTAGAGATTTATGGATCTGACATGCATAGATGCCCCCCTTGCCACTTGTAATGTTTCTTTGTACATAATAATGGCCTGCCAGCTTCGAGTTCTTCTAATGACATCTAGAGAGTAGGGACCTTTTCCCTACCTTGTGACAGGGTGAGCATTAGCTTGATTTTGAGGGCAGAAACAAAACAAAACAGAAAAACAAGACTCGACTTTTCCTACAGGCTTCTTAATGCTCAAAACAAAGAAATAAAGAATATAGGTTTCAGGAAAAAGAGCCATCTGCAAGGAAGTTTCATCAGGGTACAGAGAGTTAGTCCTAAACCTTTATTGTCGGTGGATTTGGGGTTTAGGGGAAGCTGAGGGGAAACGGAAGTAACAACATTTTTACCCACAAGCATACAAGTGAATATGTAATTGATCCAGTTTTTCAATTGTCCATTGGAGGGAGTTGGGGATCTTGGTTTGCACCATTCCATACTTCTCATGAAAAATCTCTGAGATTAGATTAAACATAGAATTCCTACCAAAAATCAAAATTTCCCTGTCTCTTCTAGTGGCATTTATTTTCCTTTAAATTCATTTAATATCTGATGATCTGATGGTTTACTAAGTAAATCTTGGAGAATTCACAAAGAAATTAATTGGGACAAATATTTGTATATATATTTATAATATAATCTATCATTGTATATATGCATATATACATGTTACATATACACATGCATGTATAAATACATACTTAAGCATACATATTATATATACATATAGATTCATATAGATATATATATACATTAGGATACAAAATAAAACCACAGAATTTGACAGCATTTAAGAGTAACAAAAGCCAACAGAAATAGTAGAAAAAGACTATTTATTCAGAATAATCATAAAGTGCATAAAGGATCTAAGACTCCTTCAATATATTCAGAAGAATAGCTTCCAGAGGGTCGCAGTGGGTGGGGGACAGAGTAAGATAGTAGGGGAGGGAGTCCTAGGATAAATATTTGAATATAATGATAAATATTCATTATAATATGATAAATATGTTTCCTTCTGCAGCATGAAGGAACTGTCATGCTTTTGCTTGTTTTGAGTACACAAAATAGAAATATCTCCTCCATTCAAGAGAATGCATTGACCATGGTGTGCCATGGGGATAGGGAGAAAATTTAGGCATCATGAAGACAGATGCCCTCTAAATTTTAATGAATGCAAAGACAGATTGTAAACCACTTCATTTTCATCTTGAGTTCACATTGTAATAGATGGAAACCATTTCTTTCCAATCATTGAATCATATGCCACTTCCTAGTTTGAGTCAGTCATGATATATAAGGCTTTGGCTGGGCACCTAGTTGCCCTCAATGAGTTCAATTTACAAAACCTGGACAAATTACATTCCAGGGTACTGAAATAACGTGCAGATTTGATTGCTGAGACCCTGTCAGAGAACTTTGATAAATGGTATAGACTAAGAGAGGCAATGGCAGGGAAAATTATCAAAGGATCATTGACTTAGAGGAAGAAGGGACCTTAGCGGTCCCTTACTCCAACCTCCTCATTTTATAGATGAGGAAATTGAGCTTAAAGAGGTTATGGGAAAGTACCTGATTTTCAAAAAGGGAGAAAGCTAAATTCTTCAAACTAACAGTGAGAGTATCAGAGCATTAGAATTGCTTACTGCCAGACTTCACTGAACTGTGGTACAGGAATACTCAAGAGAAAAATGAAGGTCTAAGAGGGTGTGGTCAAGGATACAGATGACTCTGCACTTGTGGCCTTTTGATGGAGGCTATCCCTCAACACCCCCTCTCCCAACACAGGACATCACAAAATATTTTCTCTTAACACACATACAGTATAAGGAAGAACAAACACGAACATATAGGGAAAACCATTCCAATGGACTCCCCAGAATTTAGTTGCTTTGGAACAAAGAAACTTAACTGATTCTGTTCCTTTCCTCTGTGAAGTTGAAGTGTCTTGTTAGCATCATCCCAGAAATCTGGGTTAAGCTTACTTTCATTAATATTCTGCAAGCATCTTCATAGTGGAAAGAGGCTGGTTACTTCATTAGAGTTATTCCTAAGTGTTGCTGCCTTCTTGCCTTTAAAATCAAACAAAAAATGTTGCCCTGAATTTCTGATTTGGGCAATTTGCATCGATTAATTTTAATTACTGCTAAAATTCTAGTCTATGCTATTGATGACATAGTTCATGAGAAATATTATCCAGCACAGATTTATTGATACTGCCATAGCAGATGAAAGGATGAAAGTTCCTTTTGTTGAAAGACTGGAATCTAAGAGAAGGCTATGAACATAATATGTGTGACTTTCAGTAAGGTATTTACCAAAACTCTTTGTGAAATCTTGTGATGATGGCAAGATGTGGATTAGCAAATAGCATAATTATATAGACTGATTGAATTGAGCAATTCTATACTGAACATAGGTGTCACACTGCAGTGAGATCTTGGTGAACTGCCACAAAACTATATTGAGGTCCAGTTCTGTTTAATACTTATTATGGCACAGCAATCAAAGATAAGGATGACATGAAATTTCTGATCCAAACTCATTGTAGTATCTAGATTAGTTTGTTCCTAATCCTATGATCTTTCAGAGTATCCAAGAATTTCTGGGTAGAATTACCTCAGAGAATAGGTCCTTTTACATATGGGAACAATAATCCCTGGCAAGTGGATATCCAGACACTGTGGAAAACTTCCAATTTGAAGAAATCCAATACCTCCATTGCATAATTCTGTTTCTAATCCACCTCCATTTAGAATGTCTACAATTCTTAGCAAATATCAAATATTGTCACTCTTTAAATTTCATTCATTGCTTCAAGTCTGTCCCCTTGGAATGAAGAAAAACTAATGAAATCCTCCTTCAAGATAGTACTCTTTAAAGAGTTAAAAATAGTTCTGCAGCCCTGTCCCTACCCTCATTCCCACTCCAAGTTCCCACTCCATTGTAATGGTTAGACAGCTAAAAGGCATGAAATACAAGAATAGAAACTGGGGTATTGAGTCCAAAAGAGAGATGTCATTGGAGAGTCATAATAGTCTGGTCTATGATCATAACAAGGACCTTTTGAAAAATCAATTAAGATGCAGAGCTAAAAGAAATGGATAAAAGCTTGTGGGGACTTTTCCATACAATTTGTAGAAAATCTCAGCAGTAGGTAAAGCTAATTAAAAATGAAAAGTAGCATGGGCCACTTCGGGGAAAGGAAATGGTCAGTCTTTGGAGTCATCAATAAATGAACTCATATTTCTGTTTAGGGTACCATCATCCTTACAGTAGGGTAGCTACAGAGAGAGGAACAAGGGAAATGAAAAGGGAGAGATAGATTGAAAATCCATTTATTAAGTACTTATCATGAATTGAGTATTGTTCTATGTGATAGAGATATAAATACACAAGCATAGACAGTCCCTGCCCTCAAGGAACTTCCATTTTAATGACAGAAAAAAAGAATCATGGTCACCTGAGAATCATTAACTTTTCAATATGAAAAGCTAGGTTTCATTTTTCTTCCTCTGAGTTCAGTTCTTTATTGTGTTATAAATTTTTTGAAATGTTTTGTGTCTATTATTTCATTTGATCCCTACAACAACCTTGTGAGAAAGATGCCTTTACTTTTCCCATTTCATAGCTGAGGAAGCTAAGACTGATACAGATGAAATGACTTGACCAGGGTCACACAGATAGTAGCATCTAAAAATCTCAGTAAGTTCTTCAGTAAGCCATAGAGGGTTCAAGCCAGCAATGTCAATAGGGGTTTTCCTTAATAAGTGTTTTCTATGAAATCACAGGCCTGAGCAAAAACAAGAGGAGGAGATTCATGCTTCAAGTATGAATTGTCCCAAATGACCTCCAAGCTGCCTTCCTAGCAGAAGAGTCTGTGAGTCACCAATTCTAGGAGATAATTTGACATTATAGGGGCTCCTTCTAGCTGACTTTTCATAAGCATCTTTAGTCACAGGACAATTGAAGGGAGGCTTGTGGTTTTCAGTCCCTGTCTTTTCAATGCCTTCTCCCTTTTCCCCAAAGAAGACAGAAATATCCAGCTATTAGATTACAGTTCAAGAAAGGGCAATCCATTGTAATAAAAATAACCCCCATTTTTGTTGCAATTTATACTTTTGAAATGGATTTCATGGTTTTTTATAACCATAGCTTGCATTTGATGGTACTTTAAGCTTCACAAACAACCTCCCATCCATTATTCCTTTTGGACTTTACAATGGTCTTGTGAAGGATGAAGACACTGACTAATAGAGAGGTTAACTAAATTACCTGAGATCGCTCCACGATTTAATTGAACAATTAGAACTAAACCCTAGGTCATTACTGGAGGGAGAGACATGGGAGAATGTGAAAGCACTTTTTGTAGATTTTATGCATTGATTCTATATTATTACTTGTAACCCTGTGCACTTGAGTTTCTAAGTCATTTAAATATTGGTTGCCTCAGTTTCCTCCTCTGTTAAAAAAGATCATACCCCTTGCATTGTTTTTATAAAGGAAGTGGTCTTTAAAAAAACCAAGACCTAATCACATAAAAGGGACTGATAAAGATATATTAAACTAATTATAAAATGTGTAAGCCTTTCTGACTCACCAAATCCTTTGAGAGAATTAAGAATAGGCTACAATATTAGCTGGGCTTAAAAAAATGACCACACCCCTGGAAACTAATTAAAAGCAAATCCTAGAGTCAGTCCAGTAGTTAGTTTGGATGTTCTGGGTATATCTCAAATTCAATCTCTCCTAAATTGAATCCATTATCTTTCCCTCCAAAATAATTTTTTTTTCTAAACATCTTAGGTCTGTTAAAGGTACTACCATTATTCCATTCTTCCAGGTTTATAATCTGTACACTAACCTTGGCATAGTACTCTCCCTCACTCCCAAAATACAATTGCCAAATCTTGAGTTGTTTCTCCCTCTAAAATAGCTTTCTAATCTGTCTCTTTCTACTTACACAATTATCACCCTGAGGATAAAGGATGATGTCATCCTGCTTGTACCTCAGTTTCATCACCTAACAGTCATCCTGAATTCCTTAGTCTCTCTCACTGGCCCCCTTTATCCATGCTGTTAGCAAACCCTGCCCGTTTCACCTCTGCATCATCTCTCAAATATGCCCTCTCTCTTCTGACCCTGCCACCCCTATGAGGCAAACTCTTATCACCTCACACCTAGATATTGCAATAGCTGCAGATGGCTCTTCTTACCACTCCATTACATCCTCCAATGATTATTAGAATGATTTTCTAAAGTCTAGATTCCATGATCTCACCCCTCTTCCCTTTACTCCAATGGCTCCTCATCACCTCCAGGATTAAATTCAAAATGCTCTGTTTGACATCAAAGTCTTTCCGGTCTCTTTACATGTTATTATTCCCTGACTCAAAATCTTCATTGTAGTGATACTGGGCTCTTGGCTGTTCCATGGACAGCTTCTGTCTCTCTCAATGCTAGTCTTTTTCTTCTGATTCTCCCCCCTACTTGAAAACTTCTCTTCTGCTTTTAAAAATAATCTCCCTGCATGTGCAGATGGATGAAAATAAATTTTAAAACACAATAAAAATTTAAAAAATAAAAATGATCTCCCTAGCTTCTGTTTAATCTCTCTCAGTTGTGTCTGACTCTTCACGACCCCATTTGGATTTTTCTTGGCAAAGATATTGAAGTGTTTTGCCATTTCCTTCTCCAGCTCATTTTACAGGTGAGGAAACTGAGACAAAGTGTTAATTGATTTGCTCAGCGTCAAGAAGTTATTAAGTGTCTGAGGCTGGCTTTTACCTTAGGCCTTCGTGACTTCTAGAAGTCTTTTTGGAACTCCATTCACTGTGCCACTTAGTTGCCCACTCATACCACAGAGGATTATAGGTAGAAAAAGTGTGGATAACTTTTTCTATGGGCTTGTGTCTTCCCAATAGAAAAAAACAGCTATAATTAAGGGCCATAAGCTATGGTCAGTTGAGTTCAAGGTGGGTGAATGAGAATGGGGCGAAGGAAGAATTCATCCACACCTACCATTTGGTAGCTTTCTATATCAAATCATTATCCGGATTGCTGTCTTTGTTAAATACGTTTTATTGATGATTCCTTTTTTTTATATCCTAACCATTTATGAGAACACTTCTAATCTGTTCCCATGCCAGAATTTAATTTTCTTGTGGAGCAAAGTAAAACAATGATCATGTCAGACAATGTGCAGAACATTTTGTACTTGCAATCCTTGTCTACCTAGAGGAGAATAATGTTTAATTAAGTGTTCTTGTTATTTGTATTCTAAGCCCAAATGTTTCTAGATTTCTAAAAAACTGAATGTTTTCAGCATGCTCCAAACTAGGCACTGGCCATTCCAATGCCCATGTTATTTTGTCTTAGGTATAACCCTTCATGCTTGTATTGATCAATCAAAATATGAAAGTCTTTCTAATATTGTCTCTTCCCTCACTGAACCTAAGAAGACTCAACTCGTCAATTCTGTTCTTTTCTTTATATAGGTGAACATGAGCCCCAAATGGATGGTAACTTGAGTATGTGAAGAACTCAACTTGCACCTTCTAGTCACACTATTAGGATTCTGGGAAAGAATAAGCCCAATTGGTCACCTCACCAAATACAAGGTCATTCACTGAATAAGCAGTAGGGCTAGGATATGATTTAAAATCCAGGGCACTCTCAAATGATTTCTTCAAAGTCCCATAGCAGGTTAGTGGTAGAGTTTGGGATATAACCTGAGTACTGTCTTGCTGTTTAGTGCCCTTTTACTATTCCACAGGCAGGATCTTAGTATCAGTGTCCTGTTGCTTCACAAAGGGAAGTTAAAAGTTAGCTCCATCTTTTTGACAGAGCCTTTAACAAGGTAGGAGTAACTGGAACTAAGTCCTTAAAAACATACATATCTTGGGTTGTGCTTCCTTTCTGCAGCTTCTATCCCACCATCCTCTGCACATTGTACTTCATTCTCTGGTTGAGATATTGATCTAGCTTTATGGTTCTTTATGAATTCACACTCATGATAAATAAGAAGAAAGCCAAAGGGTCATGTAGTCCTTTGGAACAAAGAAGTTAGCTGGCAACATTTCTAGATGAGTCCTGGCCACAGCTACCACAATCCTATCACTATGGCACTTTTCTCCTAGGGTCCATCTTTCCATATTTGTCCATTCCTATGTCTTCTCCTTTAACAATATTCCTTGGGTTGGGTTATGAGGGCCAATCAGCCATAACACAGGAGGGTTGCCTGATCTCTGGGTTCTGATTACTATCTCTGCTGGTATGATTCTAGTTAGGGTGGATTAATTTCTGTTCTGAACCCTCTTAGCTGAATTTTCTTAGATTTCATCATATTAACAGCACTCCTGGGGAGAGAAGGGGGGGGAGAGAGAGAGAAAGAGAGAGAGAGAGACAGACAGATAGACAGACACAAACAGACAGACAGAGACAGACAGATACAGACAGAGACAGACAGAGAGACAGAGACAGACAGATACAGAGACAGAGACACAGAGAGACACACTCACACACAGAAAAAGAAAGACACACACACAGAAACACACACACACAGAGACAAAGGGATGGGGAGAAGAGACAGAGACAGAGACAGAGAGGGAGATAGAGATAGAGAAGGAGACACAGAGAGACAAAGACACTCACACACACACACACACACACACACAGATTTCAGCATTTTGTAAATAAAAGCTTTCCTCTAAGAAAAGGTGATTTTTTTATGTGTACAATATGCTTGGAATAACTAAAATCCTAAAAAACCTAAAAATTCTGCAAACCCCTAATTCACAAAGCAATACCCTCACCAAATGGTTGAAGATACATCTATCTATGTCTATATCTATCTATCTATATCTAATCCATGGTCTGCATCTATATCTATATCCATATCTGTATCTATCTATAGCCATAGCCAATTAAATCTATACCTATATATGTGTTTGTGTTTATGTCTATGTCTATCTATGACTATATTTGTATCCATATCCGTATTTATAGCTATCTAAATATCAGGGTTGGGAGTGTTGAAGGGAAAGTTTGATATCAATTGGAAATTTCAAAGTGAGTAAGGGGTGGATTAGAAGATGATGGGTCTTTTTCTTCAACTGTGCTTTAATTACAGATGCCCCATTTTATTCTCACCATAATCCTGGGAGGCAGGTGCTATTATGATATTCCCAATTTATAGTGGAGGAAACTGAGCCAGATAAAGGTGGGTCATATAGCTAATAAGTGTTTTAGACAGGATTTGAACTGAAGTTTTCCTAACTCCATTTCCTAATTCTATCCAGTGCAATACATAGCTATCCTTAAAAGTGCGATACTGATCTATCTGTAGGGAGATTTTATTTGAACTTCACCTCATGATAAATAGAAAGCCATGGGATTCACTTGTACAATAGAGTTGTCAGACAACGGGCCTGGCAGCAGACAACACTTCTGACTCCATTTGAACTTGATTAAAATGTAATAGAGAAATATTTAACAAAATAAAGCCACACTAAAGCATAGATAATGAAATGTGATTTTCTAAGTCAATACATAATGGCGGAGATTTGAACTTGAATATTATACCAGATTCTAGGAGAATCCAAGTCTGACAAGTACCTACAGAATGCAGAAAAAGGTTCCGTCCCCTCATTCCAAATGCCACCCGTTTGTTCCTCTGTCAGATTTTTAATAGAAAAGATTCCTATTCAGATGTGGACAGTATTCGTTGGCACTGTTATTTTGGGACACCATGTCTGATGGTTGGTTCACATTAACCTTGTTTGTATCTTGTCTCCCCCAGCAGACTATGATATCCTTGAAAATAAGAATTGTTTTTCTTTTGTTTTGTTTTAACCTTTCTTTATATCCCAACTCTTGGCATTTAGTAGTCACTAAACCCTAGTTGACTTTATTTTATGTGGGGGAAGTCTTGACATCAGGATAATGTTACTAGCCCTCATTCTTATGATATGATTATTCTGTCTTTTTGTTCACACATATTAACACCATCCCTTACCTAACTTTCCTAGTATAATACCATATTTATGACATGCTATAGCCTTCTCACTCCTGCCATGTATCTTTTCATTAATTATCTGGGCTTACAGAGCTTCAGTTCTTTGGAGTATTACAGGATTTGAGATCATATAAAATCATCAGGAAAAAATTGTCATGAAAAACATGGGGCTTTGAAGGAGATATTTAAAATCCTTTAAAATTAAAAATAAACAAATAAATCAAAACAAAAAAAGAAAAACAAACAATTTTGTATTAACCCAAGGGAAATCCAACCTGCATTGTTCTTCTTGCTCAATTATAGGTTCTTTGTAGTCTTATTGTGTGTGTGTGTGTGTGTGTGTGTGTGTAGACATTTCGTATATAACTAAAATTATTATACTTCCTGCACACATTTGGAAAGCCATATTAATCTATTGCAGCTTCCATAATCTGGAAAAAAATGAGATAATAAAGGGAATGAAAGTCTTGGGAAAAATAGCTAAAAGAAAACGAGATATTTAGTCTCAAGAAGAGAAGACTGATAAGAATATTTTAGTTTTGTAGAGACTCTGAATTTGAAAAGGGAATAGATATCTCTTTTGTTTCTGAGAGGGAAGAATTAGAGCCGAATGGGTAGAAAGTGGCAAATTCTAATATAATGAGAGGGAATAAGGATTTCCCTATACATTAGTGTGCACAAGTTGGAATGGGTTGCTTCTGGGGGCAGTGAGTTTTTCATCACTGAAGGGCTTCAAGAATATGTGGCAAGACTTTTCGTAGAAGAGATTTCTCTTCAGATGTGAGCCAGAATGTGTATGGCCTTTCTGAGGGTTCTTATAAGTCTAAGTTTCTATGATTCTGTTTAAGAATCAACCAATGCTCTCTTCTTCCCTCATGGAGCTAAGCTTGCATTCCTAATCTCTTTCCCAAAGCATATAACAAATTACCTAAAGCTCTTACTTGTTTGCTCTCCATACCAGATAATGTATATCAAATAAATACTGACCCAGTCATCCTTTTTGAGAATTTCATTTCCCCTCCATTGATGCCTACTTCCTATGGCCAATTATTTGATGCTGTTAGAATTCAGTATTACCTTCTGCCTGGGCCTTACAATCTTTCCAAATTATGAGACACTGGGAACAAGCCCACCTTTGCCCTGGCCCTGCCAAATGAGAATAAAACCATCAGTAATGCTCCCACTTCCTACAACTACATTTTCTAAAGTGCTCTGTGAGACATTATCACATCTAGTCTCCCAGGATCCTTAGGAGGGCCAGCTCATTCCCACGGGTAATAGCTTTTATTCCTTTCTGAAAGATAATACCCTGGCAGGTATCTTACAGAATCATCTTTAGATTTTGGCATATAGGCCTTATCAATTAAGAGCAAATGCTTCATGTGGTGATTTCTAGTTCAAACACTTGTCAAAGAACAGATTACAGTAAAAAAAGATCTATGATTTCAGTTTTGTTTGTTTATTTTATTTGTATGTGTGTATTTTTGCCTTCATTCACCTAAGAACTTGTCAGTACCTCCACTAATACATAATATTCAAGTGATCAGTTGGCAGGAGACACCAAGCTTCTACCCTAGCTCTCACCCAGCTTTATCTCCCTTCATCTCATCCTTGCCCCTCAAAATGAAGGAATACATTAAACATGTATCAGGGACCTATTATGTGTTAGCTGCTGTGCTTAACATTAGTTCATTTAATCCTCCCAACTATTCTGTGAGATAGGTGTTTCTATTATCACTCTTTTATAATTGAGGAAACTCAGGCAGATAGTGTTTAAGTGACTTGCCCAGAATCACATAGTTGACATGTATCCGAGGCAGCATTTGGAATCTGGTCTTTCTGGTTTCAGACTTGGTTGATTTGGGCTATTCTATGAAAATTTGGAGCAGTAGGTTGGGGTTAGTTCAAGGGCTCATTTTTTAGTGTTCAGTCTTGTAGTGCTCAGGGTACATTGGCATAGAAGGAGTAAGAATTCTGGAAGAACAAGCTTCCGATGTTCATTAGTTGGCCTACTCATTTAATTTTTCTTAGTTCTGTCAGTATGAAATGAGGGTGCTAAATGCTTTGGCATAATTCATGGGGTGGTGAGGTTCATATGAGACAGTGTATATAAATCTCTTCAAGTTTCCATATGAAAACCAGTTTTGTGTATTATGAGCAGACAGATTTAGGTATTTTTGTTTTCTGCCATATTTAATATTACACAGAATCATTGATTCAGAGCTTGGAGAAAAGTTTTTGATCAAGAATCTGTGGTAGGACTTTTAATAGGGGAGATTTCTCTTCAGATGTGAGCCAGAATGTGTATGGCCTTTCTGAGGGTTCTTATAAGTCTAAATTTCTATGGTTCTGTTTGAGAACCGACCAATGCTCATCTTAAAAATGAGAAAGCAGAGGATCCAAGAGATTAGTTAATTAACTTGTTCAAACTCAAACAGGTTTCAGGGTTAGAATTTGAACCCAGGTCACCCTACACCAAATCTATTGTTCTTTCCATCAAGACAATGATGTCCTTTGATTCTTTAACTTACAGGTTAAACAAAACAAAGCAATCAAAGAAGCCTCTCTCCAGATAAATTCTATATTAGACCCTGTATTAAATTGGATACTTGTGGAGAAAGTGAGTTCCCAATCACTAGGGGTTTTCAAAAAATATTGGAGGATCTGTTATTGAGGCTTTGACAGAGAAGAGATTGTGATCTGTGATAACTCCCAGCTAAAGTGTACTACACTGAAGACTTGTCTAGGGAGGCTCTCCAGTCCTTCACTGCTCAAAGTACTCTGGCGTAGGTGGGCTAAACGTTCTTTAACATTAATAGAATTATCAATGGAATTGCCATCCCTTTCTTCTGTGCTTGTCCAGACAGGTTGTCAAGATACTTCTCTCTGGCTGCTATGTCAAGGCTTGAATTGACAGAGCAAAGAGGTTAGAAAATCTATAGACAAGCACAGAAGAAAGAGATATGCTTTTGGTATACATTGTCCTTTTGGGGAGGCCATCACCAAGTTGGAGAGATGATGCCCTTTTGAAAGGAGGAGGATGGACTTTTGTCAGCACCATACTACTCCATCAGTTTAGGATTTACCAGCACTGACCTCTTTGATATTTCTTATCTGGGACACTTCACCTTTTCACTCAGTACCTCTGTGTTGACTATTTTCACTCCCTGGTCTTCCTCCCCACCTTGCCTTTCCTGGTCTCTTTCAACTCACGTCTCCACACACAATAGCACACTTAATAAAATGTTTGTTGCCTGCCTATTCTCAGTGGCCCTCAACAATCTTCTTGCCTCTATTTTTGTATGGCTGAAATTATAGTGGTCAGTGAATAAATGGGGGTCTATCTGTAAGAGTTTTAACCTTGACAGGTCTGTTTTATTTCTGTTCCTTATATATTTTCAACTCTGTTACTAGGGCCTTTTTCTTTTCATTGGAGTCTCATTTTTTCTGCTCCATGGGATGATGACCATCTCCTTAGGGGGCAATCCAGAGTCCAGAGAATTTGCATCCCTTTCCCAAATTCTCCTCAGTGGGCGACTTTGCAAAACCACTCATTTAGATTTTGTGAATGCTCATTTATTAAAACATATGCATTCTCTATTGTATTTCATTAAGAATGAGTGAATTATCTAACCATCTGTGTGGGGGGCCTGCATCCATGCTGTGCAGCAATGTCCCAGAATGATCATCATAGAAGCTACAGTCCACATCCTTTAGGAGTTCATTCATCATAGATGATCAACTTAATTCTAGAATAGCCTCAATGAGAAAGGCACTGTATTCTCTATGGTGCATAGCACTGTTAGGAAACTTTTGAGTTCTGGACCCAACTTTCTGTCGTTTTTATCCAGAGTAGGAAAAAAAAATCAAGTGAATCAATATTTTTGCTTGCCAAAATGAACCCAGTCCCTCCTGTAGATTCCATTAATAAGCCAAGACAGATGTTTTTCAAATCCTTCACAGCTATGATACTTCCTGCAGGTTTTGTACATGGGAATTCATGAATAAGTCATATGCCACAATCTTTTATAAATGCCTGTGTCCCTTTACTTTAATATTAAATGAGAAGCTATATATGTAATTCTTCCATTTTTAGTGAGTCTTTCTCTCTTTCATCGTTAAATGTGTTTCTAAGTAGAAAGAAAAATCTATTATTTTTTTTCCTTTTTTCTTGCATGTCATATAGAATACTAACTAGGAATGGTTGAACTGGGGTAAGTATTACAAATTGCACCTGGGACACATGTGAAAAATCAAATTTTCAAGTTAATAGGTGATGATGGTGGGAAGGAAGGATGTGGCAGTTAAAAAACTCATCCTGGTCTATGATCCTATATTTGCCTTTTTGAACTAATTACTCTTGCTAACAGTGCTAAGCTTAGTTTTTTCTCCACTGATGAAGGATTAAAAATTCCCTTAAAACCTGTAAGTTTAGGGCCTCTAAATATGGCATGTTGTGGTAAACGTCCAGTTGCTTTGGCCTAGTCATTGACCTGATGCTATTAAGCCTTCGCTTTTCCATCAGAAAGTTCAAGAAGTTAAAGATTCAGAGTCAACCAGGGTGAACTACTGCTCAATCATCAATTATATCCATGGGGGCCCAATTTCGCATTTTTGATGAATGTCTCCTTTGTCTGGATTGCCCTCCCTCCCAATTCCTACCTGTCACAATCCTACCAATTCTTCAAAATACTCTTAAAAGGATACTTCCTTCACTGTCTTCACTGCCCTCCCCATGCTTCAGTGAAAAGAGTTGTCCAGGTTTAGAGTTAGAAAATGTGAATTCAAATCCCAGTTCTGACATTTACTATCATGGTGACTTTTGCCAAATCTATCTCTATTTGAAGAAGCACAATCAAGTTAGATATAAGTATTTAATTTTTATATTAGATATTATTTTTAAAAATTACCTCAAACTCACCTTTTCTCTCCTCCGTTGGAACTGACAAAGGAAGGAAAAACATGAAAATTACTGTCCCTTGCTCTTTCCTTATATATACATTATATTTAATATATATTTTACATAATATATATAAAGTGTTTATATATATATACATATACATGGAATTTATGCCACTTATTTTTTATCTATTGTTATTGATATCTGTAATCAAAGTAAAACACTGGTTTTTTTTCAGTAAGCAGTTAACATGTTTTAATGTGAATTCTTTGGAATATGGTTTTATTAATTAGATTTCCTAAAACTCTTAGGATTTTTTGCTTTTACAATGGCAATAGAAATTGATTAACACAGTAATCAAATTACATTATCACCAATTGTAGACATCTATTTATATTATTCCAACAATTATCATTTTCCTTTTCTCCCCAATAATGCCAACCTTATTAAGGGTAGAGTAGAACCTCAAAATTATATTATTTGCATTGCTTTATAAATAATGGTGGGGGGCATTTCTTTTTGTGATCTTTGAGAAAAAAGGATTTCTTTCTCATAAGACTTCCTTTTCCTATCCTTTGACTATTTTGGGGAATGGATCTTATCCTTTTAAATTTCAACCAGTGTCCTATATATCTTAGAAATGAAACTTCTTCTTGTTTAAACTTAACCTGGGGTGGCTAGGTGGCATAGTGGATAGAGTACTGGCCCTGGAGTCAGGAGTACCTGATTTCAAATCTGGCCTCAGACAATTACCTAGCTGTGTGGCTTTGGGCAAGTCACTCAACCCCACTGCCTGGCAAAAAAAAATAAAAAAATAAGAAAAATAAACTTAATCTGAATATATACAGTTCTTGCTTCTCTCTATTTTCTACCATACTTGCTTGAGGTATATGGAATATTGAAGGAAAACTAGTTCCCCTGGTCTGAGGACTTGATGAGCCTTTTTTAAGAGTTGCTCATCCACTGTTGGATCTACCTAGCGCTCAACTCCCACCTGTAACTTCAAGAAGCCTGTAGCATGCACAACTATCACACCATGGTAAAAGATCTTGGCAGACAGGCTTAACCAGGTTGAGGTTAATGGATAGGTCACAAACCCATCAGTGAGCTACAGAGATGGCTACCCTAAGCATGTGAAGAGTCCTCCACAATGGAATGGATAGATGAGAATCTTTTATACCCATTGGTCATTAAGGCAAAGCATGAAGGATGAAGTAAACATTGGGGAGCCCTTAGAGGTTGGGTAGACATTGAAGACTCCAAGATCATTTATTGTTGGGACCATCACCTGATTTTGATTTTCCACTGAACTTTGATGATTCTAGACGAAGGGGTGAAAGTGATGATTTGATACACCTCTGCCTCACTTTAATCTAATTCACACATAAGTCAAGACCTCACCCCACAATATCATTAGTTCTCTTTGAAAATGGAGTGTAGTGGAGAGCAATATGGAATTTTATACCCCAAAAGCAAAAAAAAAGAAACAAAAAAATCACTCATTCCTTTTGACCCAGCAATTTCAATTATAAGTCTATAACCAGAAGAAATTATAAAAAAGGCAAAAGTCCTCAAGTTCCAAAATATTCATAGCAGTTCTTTTTTTTAGTGGCAAAGAATTGGAAATTAAAGGGACGCCCATCAATTGGGGAATGATTAGACAAGTTAAGGTACAGGAATATTATGGAATATTATTGTTTTATAAGAAACCATATGTGGTTGGACTCTAGAAAAGCATGGAAAGACTTATGGGATCTGATGCTGAGTGAAGGGAGTAGAATCAAAAGAACAATGTACACATCAACAACAACCCTGTGAGCTGATCAGCCTTGATGGAAGCAGCGCCTCTCAGCAGTCCAGAGGGCTAGGACAACTGTATTTGACCGGCTGTGGACCATATTATTCCCATCCAGAGGAAGAAAAAACAAAACAAAACAAAACAACACACAAACACACACACACACACACACACACACACACACACACACACCCTTTCAGAATCTGATGAACACTTTCTAAAAATTATCTCTTATGTATCTCTTTCCCTTAATCCTAATTTCTCATACTGAAAATGACTTATCTGTCAACATGCTTATCAAAAATATGTATGTACAATGCTACCCTAACTGTTCACCACTGAGGGGGAGAGGGGTGGGAAGGGAGGGTGGAAAGAAATTTTGTAACTTAAAAATATACATAGGCACATGGATGAAAATATATAAAAAAGAATTATGAAAAAAAGAAATGAAGGATAGACAAACAAAACCTAAAGATGCTAGCAAGAATAAAGAACAATCTCAATTCAGCAAAGTGATGAGTTCTATTCTGGTTCAGTCTAAACTGAAGACTTAGTGAGTGAATATAGTTTAGTGGAAAGCATAATGATGCTAGAAATAGAAATTTTGGTTTAATCCTCACCTATGACTTATTACCTTGATCAGGTCACTTAAGCTTTCTAAATCTCAGTTTTCTCATTTGTATAATGAAGGTGTTGGACAGATTGTGCTCAGATGACCGTAAGATTGCTTAGGAATTGTCCCTAGAGGCTGGGGTTTGAAGAAAGCTACCAGAACCAGAACAAATGGCAAGTTCAAACTAGCAATCCAGGGTACAAGGAACAATACCAAGAAAACATATGAGCATCATAAAAACAAGTTTAGGACCTAGTAATAGAGACCAAAAATCAGAGTGGTGTCTTGGTCATAACTTAGAAGTAAATGTTCAGTGATTATACAAAACATTCAGGAAGAACCAAGTGTAAGTCTGTCCTGAAACTTAGTCATGAGACATTGAGAACTGAGGGATAGATAGTTCCATAGTCAAGGCTGAAGATAGTCCCCCCCCAAAAAGGTTAAGGAAAATAAAGGGATGACAACCAATAGTGGGGAATGGATGGATTTGTTTTTGGCCATGGGAAGAGGGAAGGAGGAAAGGAGGGAAGGAGGAAGAGAGAGAGAGAGAGAGAGAGAGAGAGAGAGAGAGAGCGAGAGAGCATTATAGACATTTTTTAATGCTAAGTATGGGTTTTCCAGTACTGCTCTCTAGATCTATGTCTAGAAAAAAGAATTATATCTCTGCCATCTTTTACTCTTAGAGTAGGTAGACATCAAAATATAAGCTGGAAATCAGTCTGGAATGTCTCTATGGTTGAATGCATGGTCTCTGGATATTTTCCAAGATGTCACTTCAACACACAGACATAGCTTGTAAGACATAGGAAATGATGCATTCCCTAAAGATATCATTTAGACAAAAGAATTAAGTATCCTTAGATATTATTGGCTTTGGGAATATGGTGACTATTTGTAAGGGGGTATTATAAGACAGTAGAATAGACACTGATATTGGATTCAGGGGAAGATGTGGAAGTAGGGAAGGTAAAAAAAAATTTATTATTCCTTACTTGTCTGAACTCTAAGTCTCTGTTTCCTTCTTTTAAATTTGATTATTACTTAAAATATAATTTCTTTTGAATATTTAGAATCTTGGATTTGGAATACAAAAATGTCAATTATTGTCAAGGGATTTAGAGCTCACTCAGGTTTAGGGGAATGTTGATCATTTATTGTAGGAGGAGGAGGTAAAAGTTGTGTGACTCCCAGTATCAGTTGTTGATAGCACTATAGCACTATAGGATATATGGAGCAGTTTTCCCTGTTGCAACTCTATGAACTACTGTAGCATTTTCATTGTTCAGAAAGGGAAATTGAGGTTCCATGAGGTCAATTGAGTCATCCTATAAGGCATATTGATGTTATCTAATCTAATTCCCTTAATTTTAGATAATCTGGAGAGAGAAAGAGAGAGAGAGAGAAAATAAACATTTTAAAAAAGCATGAGTATGGATATTTCAGTACTGCTCTCTCTTATGTCTGGCAAAACAATTACATCTCTCTTATCTTTTAGCCCTTGGGGAAGGAAACATCAGATTATGATGAATTGGAAGTCAGCCTAGAGTTTCTCCATGGTTGAATGAATGGCCTCTGGATGTTTTCCAAGATATAATGTATGTAAAGCATTTAACATGCTATGCAGCTTTCTTCTTCTTTCTTTCTTTCTTTTTTCCTTTCTTTCTTTTTTTCCTTTCTTTCTTTTTTTCCTTCCTTCCTTCCTTCCTTCCTTTCTTTCTTTTCTTTGTTTCTTTCTTTCTTTCTTTCTTTCTTTCTTTCTTTCTTTCTTTCTTTCTTTCTTTCTTCTTCTTCTTCTTCTTCTTCTTCTTCTTCTTCTTCTTCTTCCTCCTTTCTAATCCTCCTATTGTAGTTATTGGCTATTAACATGACTTAAACTTCTTTCTTTCTAACTTAGGGCTCTGACTTTGAGAAATCCACTGTAATACCTAACTGTAGGACACCAAGAGCCACTAAATTTTGTTAAGAAAGTGAGTGAAATTATCTGACTTTTGTCTTAGGAAAATCACTTTGATAACTGAGTAGAGGATGGACTAGGGTGGACAGAGATTTGCCATGATCAGGGAGACCAGTCAGCACCCTATTGTATTGCTTGAGCAGGAGAGAGTCGATGAGGGTGGTGGCTGCATGGGTGAAGAGAAGGGCCATATACTAAAGATATTGTGAAGATAGAAATGAAGAGAAAATGACAGAGTGAATATTGGAAGTTAATGTGTGTGAGAAGTCAAAGATGGTGCTTGAATTTCAAACCTACACAACTGGATTTATCTAAGCGATAAAAGAGAATTTTGAAAAGCAAAAAGAAGCATTCAGGGAAAGATAAGGTTTGTTTGAACATTATGAATTTGAAATGTAAATGGAGCAATCACTTTAAAACATCCAATAGACAGTTGGTGATGTAATATTGGAGATCAGGAGAGAATTTGAGACTGAATAAATAAATTTGGGGATAGTGTGCATAAATAGGATCATTGAAACCATGGGACCTTATGAGCCCATCAAATGAAATAGGCTAGAGGGGAAAAAAGAAATTTTTGGACAGAGCTTTGGTGGGGACAGACACAATGGGCATTACTTAAATGAAGATCTAGCACAGGAATTTGAGAAGGGGAAGGAGGAGAACCAGGAAAGACGTGTCCTGAAAAATCAAGAGAAACGAACAAATATCAGGGGAAGGGGTTAAAAGAGGAAGAGAAATTAAGATAGGATGGATAGGAATTGAAGAAAGGTCACTACATTTGTTTAATAGATAACTGATAACTTTGAAAAGGCTAGTTTCAGTTAAATAATAAAATCAAAATCCAGATCATAGAGGATTTATAATTGAAGGAGAAGAAAAGCAGAGGTCCTGATTGTTGGTGATTTACTTTGGGAGTTTAACCAAGAAAGAAGAAGTGAGTGTATCATTTAAAATGATAGATTTTCCAAAGATTGGGGAAGTTAGAATAGTAAGAAGCATGGAAGTAGTCAGTAAAAGATTAAATCAAAGATAAATGAGAGTGGGGATAACAGAAGAGATAACCTGCTACAGTGATATGGGATCAAAGATATTTATAAAATTTCTGCTTAGCAATGACTGTCTACAGTCTTCCACATATGTGTGTATGCGTTTGTGCATGTGTATATCTGTGTGTGCCCATGTAATCTGATGTAAGTTTTATGAAGGAGATAATAGGGAGAAGGTATCTTTGTGATGCTAGATGAGGAGGGAAGAGTAAATGGTCTCAGGCTTGCTTTAATATTTTCAGTAAATTATAAGGAAATTTTCCAGTTGAAATGATGGGAAGAAGAGGGTGCCTTGAGAGACTTGAACAGGGATGGAAATGTTTGAGAAAGCTGATATTATGAGTGATAAAATGGACGAATAACATTGATGTAAAAGATTCCTTGATGGCAATGAGGACCTAGTTAAGATTATGTAACCAATTTCTAGTGGATCCAGTCCATATGGATTTACATTATTCTCTAGCCACATTCAGCGGAAGGTAAAAGGGGAGGGAAGGAAACAGATGGTGAGAGTAATCCTAGTCTGGGAGTTTGCCAAAGTCTGATTTGCAGTGGGATAAGAGTGTGAGATACAAATATAAAAGTTAGGATTAAACCGAACTTATTCATCAAGTAAACTAGAGAAGGACAGGAGGAGAATGTGATCAGTACAAGGATAATAGCTTGGAATGAATTAAACACTGGATGTCTTGAAGATAATTGTGTGAGTGTGGAACAAGAGTGGGGGTCATAACACAGAGGGAAAGAGGGAGTGATCCTTTATCCAGAATTCTTTAACACAAGAGAAAATAGTGGGTTATGGCAAGATTAAGGGCATGACTATCTTTGTATTACTGTCAGAGAAAGGAGGGATATTAATAGCAATTAAGTAAATTTAGAAATTGTGAAGTTAGGGTGGTTAAAGAAGTATAGAGATGTAAGTTGAAGTGTTCTAGCATAAGTTGGAATGGAGAGGACCTCATTCATTCCTTCTTAACTGCTTTAGTCAGTGAAATTGTTTAGGAAGGAAGGTGAATTTTCTCGAAGTTGATAGATAACAGCTATCAAAATACTGATAGGCTTATAAATTTGTATTGAATAAAAATCACACGAGGAGAGATTGCAAATAATGATGGTAAAGAGAGTCTGGAAGTAGCAATGAGAATCAAGATGAATTTTGGGTACCTGAACATTTTTAGTGAGTAAAAGGATATGAGTAAGAGTGCAACCAGTACAAGAAGTGTTGATAGTGTCATCAGGAGGGAGCTAAGCTTCAATGAAGGTATAAAGCTCATGGGAATAGGAAAAGGAAATGGTTTAAGATGAAAATGTTTACTAATCATGTAAGACATTTCAGAGAGCACAGCAGAAGAAGCAGGAAGAAATGAAATGATATATTTGGATGTTATGGATAAGGGATCTAGGATTAGGGAGTGGGTAATGGGATTTACAAAATGGGCATTGATAGTCAGGGGTTCAGAGCCAATGGAATGGAGCTAGTATAATGGGGAAGAAGTATGCTAACTATTGAGGAATGTGTCTGGGATGAGTACTAGGGGTTGGAGAAAGGTTTATTGAGGGAGGCAGGTGGTTAGATTGTTAAAATCCTTCTTTAAAGGTCCAACCAGGTGGAGATAATGTGGCCTCAAATGGCTAGGACTTCAGTCCTTTTACCGTATACCATTTGTGACTTTTGGGATATATTCTAACATGCCAATGTCCTTCTCAAAATAAAGCACTAATAAGTGAACATAATAGTCCAGATTTGGTCTATACACAACAGTGCTATCTATGTTCTTTGGCTAATCTATCTCACATTTGCTTTGGTCTTGATATACTTATACATAATGAAATTTTCATTCAAGTTCTCCTGTCTTCTGGGCCACTTTATTGAACTCCTTAAAGAGACCCCCAAAGAGGAACTTACCATGACAGAAGTGGTGTCCCAACAAATTAAGAGACATTTCATTACTGAACCTCTCCTGGCTTACCTTAGCCTAATCCCATCCAACACAACAAACATTTCCTTCTTTTTTAAAAAAATATTTTTATTAGTTTCCCAAGTTCATGTATAGCTGGTTTCAACAATTTTTTGCAAGGTTTTGAGTTTAACATTTTCTCTCTCCCTCTCTTCCCTCTCCTCTCTTCCAATAGAAAGTTATCTAATATACATTATATAGTTGACCATGCTACAACATAGACATATATTAATAATGTTGTGAAAGAAGAATCCATTCTAAATGGGAAAAAAGTAGAGAGAAAAAACATAATACATAAAACATGTTTGAAAAATTGAAGATGGTAAGCTTTGGTGTACATTTAAACTCCATAGTACCCTCTCTGGATGTGGATGGTATTTTCCATCATAAGTCTTTTAGAATTGTCCTTGATGACTGTATTGCTGAAAAGAGCTATATCCATCATAGTTGATCATTTTACAATGTTGCTGTTAGTGTGTAATACGTTCTTTTGGTTCTGCTCACCTCATTCTGAGTTAGTTCATGAAAGTCTTACCAGGCTATTCTGAAGTCCTGTCCCTCATGATTTGTCATAGAACAATATGTTACATCACATTCATACACAATACCAATTGATGGGCATCCCTACAATTTCTAATTCTTTGCCACTACAAAAAGAGCTGCTATACATCTTTTTTTCTAGATGTGGATTTTTTGTGCCCTTTTTGTGATCTCTTTGGGATACAGACTTCGTAGTGGTATTGTTGGATCAAAGAATATGCACAGTTTTATTGTCCTTTGGGTATAATTCAAAATTGCTTTCCAGACAGGTTGGCTCAACTCCACCAACAATGCATTAGTGGGGGGAGGAGCCAAGATGGCAACAAGAGCAGATCTTCTCTTAGGTGCTCTCTCATAAATCTTAGAAACTAAGGACTTTTAACTAAATTTATGAGAGATGGAACCCACAGAGGGACCCAGTGATTCTGTTCTCCTACTCAAGGTAACCTGGAAAAGAGCAGAAAGGCTCTGCTCCCTGGGGTCAGAGGGGCGGCCCACCAGAGGGGTGGCCTGCCAGAGCCAAAGAACTTCAGCCTCCCGGAGGCAGCCCCAGGTAACTGGGAGCCCCAGCTCACAGCAGCGGAGGAGTCTCCTGAGCTGCACCCCGGGGAACACCAGGCACAAATTGGGGGAACAGCGGGGGCCCTCTGCCAGAGTGAGCACAGGGAACCCAGCCCTCAGGGCACACAGTGAACAGCATGGCCACTGCATTCCAGATCCAGGAAATAGAAGCAGGCAGAACAGGTAAGTAAGAGCCCCCAGGGCATGAGCCCATTGAGCTGAGGGAGGGGAGTGAAGAGAGAGAGACTGCAGAGCTCTGTCCTTGCCCCTGGAACAGGATTCTGGGGCTCTGACCACATTCAGATCCTGATCGCAGTCTAGGCCCCCCCACAGAACAACAGGCCCCCGCCACCTCAGCCCCATGGCAGAGGGGGGCGCTTATGGTCATTCACAGACCAGTAGTGAGGACAGAGCCTCACACACTGAGACCCTTGTGGGAGTGTCCAAAAGCTCAGGAAGCACCCCCAAAACAGGCTTAGGCTGGGAAAATGAGCAAGCAGAGAAAAAAGAGGAAGACCATTGAGAAATACATTATCTATGATCCCAAGAAGGATCAATATACTCAGTCTGAAGATGAGGAAACACAAGCTCCTGCATCTAAAGACTCCAAGAAAAACAGAAATAGGGCTCAGGCTATGACAGAGCTCAAAAATACTTTGAAAATCAAATGAGGGAGTTAGAAGAAAAACTGGGAAAGGAAATGAGAGAAATGCAGGAAAACCATGAAAATGAAGTCAGCAGCCTAGTCAAGGAAATCCAAAAAAATGCTGAAGAAAATAGCATGCTAAATAACAGCTTAGGTCAAATGGATAAAACAGTTCAAAAAGTTGAGGAGAAGAATGCTTTAAAAAAGCAAATTTGGTCAGATGGAAAAAGAGATAAGAAAACTCTCTGAGGAGAACAAATCCTTCAGACAAAGAATAGAACTCAGGGAGATCGATGAATTTAGGAGAAATTGGGACTCATTACTTCAAAACTAAAAAATGAAAAATTAGAAGAAAATGTGAAACATCTCATTGAAAAGAACAACTGATATGGAAAACAGATTTAGGAAAGATAATTTAAAAATTATTGGAATACCTGAAAGTCATGATCAGGAAAAGAGCCTTGACATCATTTTCAAAGAATTACTACAGGAAAATTGCCCTGATATCCTAGAAGCAGAGGGCAAAATAGAAATGGAAAGAATCCACTGATCCACCCCCCCCCCCGAGAAAGAGATCCCAAATAAAAACAACCCCTAGGAATATTATAGCCAAGTTCCAGAACTCCCAAGTCAAAGAAAAAATATTACAAGCAGCCAGAAGGACACAGTTCAAATACCATGGAACAGCAGTCAGGATCACACAGGACTTAGTAGCAACTACATTAAAAGCTCATATGGCTTGGAATATAATATACCAGAAGGCAAAAGAGCTTGGAATGCAACGGAGAATCAACTACTCAGCAAAACTGAATGTCCTCTTCCAGGGAAAAAGATGGACTTTCAATGAACCAGGGAAATTTCAAATGTTCCTGTTGGAATGGCCAGAGCTGAACAGAAGGTTTGATCTTCAGATACAGGACTCAGGTGAAGCATGGAGATTGGAGGAGAAGAATTCAGGGAATTAATGATGATGAACTGCATGTATTCCTGCATAGAAAAATGACACTGACAATACTTATATGATCCTTCTCAGTAAATTGAGCAGGCAGAAGGAGCTTTTATAGTTGAAGCACATGAGAAAGCTGAATTCGAAGATAAAATATGGTGTAAAAATGGAGTCAATAGAACAAAGGGAAATGTAATGGGAGAAAGAAAAAGGAGAGGGGGAATAGGCCAAGATATTTCATATAATAAGAATTTTCTTTATTACAATGAGCTATTGCAATGATATGGAAGGGGGTAAGACAAGGGGGAATGAGGGAATCTTTGCTCTCATCAGAGGTGGCTAGGAGAGGAAACAGCATGTATACTCACTGGGGTATAGGCATCTGGAGTAAGAAGGAGAGATGGGGGGACAGGGGGAAGTCATGGGGATGTGAGTGATGGAGGAGAGGATGGACCATGGGGGGAAAGTGGTCAGATATAACACATTTTCTTTTTAACTTCTTGCAAGGGGCTGGGATTGGATGGTCTATCTTGGACCATAGGACCAGGTGGATTCTGAGCCTAAGGGATTGTATGGAGGCTCGAGGCCTCTTGGCCCCAGGACCAGGGATTTGTCTGCTGCACCACTCAGCAACCCTACAGCAGAGTCAAAGTGAAAGAAGAGAGAAAATATAGTACATGGTAGTGGAGAAATAAGAAAGGTGGGAGTTGCAATCAGCAATGGAAAAATATGGAAGTAACTTTTGTGATGGACTTATCATAAAGAATGAGATCCACCCATGACAGAGCTGTTGGTGTTGGAACAAAGACTCAAGCACATTTTATTATTATTATTATTATTATTATTATTATTATTATTATTATTATTTTGGGGGGGTGCAGGGCAAGTGGGGCTGGGTGGCCTGCCTGGGGCCACATAGCAGGGTGATCTTTGGGTGTCTGGGGCCGGATTTGGACCTGGGTGCTCCTGGCTCAAGGGCCAATGCTCTGTCCGCCACCCAGCCACCCCTACTATTATTACTATTTTATTTTATTTTGGGTCTTTTTTTAAAATTTTTTTGGTTTTTGCAGGCAGTGGGGTTGGGATGGCTTGTATGTCATATGGCTGGGTGATTGTTGGGTTTATGGAGCCAGATATATGCTCAGGTGCTCCTGGTTCCAGGGCTGGGACTCCATCCATTGAACCACCTGGCCATACCTACAATTATTACTATTATTTTTTTAATTTTAATTTTTTTCTCTCCCCTTCATTTTATCACTCAAGGGAGTCTATATTTTTTTGGGGGGGGTATTTTGTTTACTCTTAAACAAAAATATTTTATTAATGTATAAAAAACATTAATTGTACAAAATGAGAATAAATAAATATGAAATATTTTTTTAAAAACAATGTATTAGTGTCAAGAGGAAATAAATTACTTAAATAACCCCATTTCTGGAAAAGGAACTGAAGAAACAATTAATAAACTCCCTAAGAACAGGTCTCCAGTTCTAGAGTGAATTCTACTGAAGTGAATTCTACCAAACATTTAAGGAACAATTAATTCCTCTTCTACATAAACTATTTTTAAAAAATAGGAGAGGAAAACAAAACAAAACAACAACAAAAACTCTCTCCAGAGTTACCAGTGATCTTTTTAAAAAAAAATTATTTAAAATTAGGTTGCAGAATAAAACAAGCCTTCCATAAAATAGTATAATAAAAAGGTTATTGGGACATGAAATTGTAAAAATAAAATAAAAAAAATAAAAAATAGGAGAGGAAGGAGTTCTGCCAAACACCTTTTATAACATTAACATGGAGTAGACACCTAAACCAGGAAGAACCAAAACAGACAAAGAAAATTATAGATTGATCTCCCTAATGACTTTTGATGCAAATATCTTAAATAAAATTTTAGCAATGAGACTATAACAAGTTATTACCAGGATAATATGCCATGATCAAGTTGGATTTACACAAGGCAGACAGGAATGGTTCAACTTTAGGAAAGCATTCAACATCAATAAACATATAAATAGTAAAACCAACAGAAATCATGTATTATCTAAATAGATTCTGAAAAAGCCTTTGATAAGATACAACACCCATTCCTATTAAAAACACTAGAAAGTTGGGGCGGCTAGGTGGTGCAGTGGATAGAGCACCAGCCCTGGATTCAGGAGTACCTGAGTTCAAATTCGGCCTCAGACACTTACTAATTAGCTAGCTGTGTGGCCTTGGGCAAGCCACTTAACCCCATTGCCTTGCAAAAACTAAAAAAAAACAAAAAACAAAAAACAAAAAACAAACCAAAAAACAAAAACAAAAACAAAAAACAACCACTAGAAAGTTAAGGAATAAATGGAGTTTTCCTTAAAATAATAAATAGTATCTATCTAAAACCATCAACAAATATAATATTTAATGGGAATAAACATCACATTTCCAATAAATTCAGGAGTAAAAGAAGGATACCCATTATCACCATTGCTTTTCAGTATAATATTGGAAATGCTAGCAGGAGCAATAAGAGAAGAAAAAAATTGAAGGAATCAGAATTGGCAAAGAGAAAGCAAAACTTTTACTCTTTGCAGATGATATGATAGTATACCTAGAGAACCAGAGAAAATCATCTAAAAAACTCATTGAAACAATTAACAAATTCAGCAAAGTAGTAGAATATAAAATAAACTCACGTGAATCATCAGCATTTCTATATGTGAACAAGAAAGCCCAAGAGCAAGAGATAGAAAGAGAAATTCCACTTAAAGTAACTGTAGACAACATTAAATACTACCTCACATGACAAATCCAAAAACTGTATGACCACAGTTATAACACTCTTCTTCCCCAAATAAAGTGAGATCTAAATAATTGGAAGAACATCAAATGCTCTGGTCAGGTCAAATTAATATAATAAAAATGACAATTCTACCCAAATTCAATTATTTATTCAGTGCCTTACCAATCAATATACCAAACAACTACTTTACCAAGCTAGAAAAAATAGTAACAAAATTCATCTGAAGCAACAAAAGAGCAAGAATAGCAAGGGAATTGAGGAAAAAAAATGTAGAGGAAGGTGGCCTAGCTCTATTATTAAGCAGCAGTCTATCAAAACTGCCTGGTACTGGTTACGAAATAGAGTAATGGATCAGTGGATTAGGGTAGGTCCAAAAGAAACTCCAGTAAATGACTACAACAATCTACTATTTGACAAATCCAAAGACAGCAGCCTCTGGGATAAGAACTCACTATTTGACAAAAATTGATGGGAAAACTGGGAAAGAGTAAGGCAAAAATTAGGTATAGATCCCCATTTTACGCCCTATACCAAAATAAGGTCAAAATGGGTATAGGATTTAGATATAAAGAGTGAAGCCATAGATAAATTAATAAAACAGAAAATTCTCTATGTATCTGATCTATGGAAAAGGAATAAATTTATGACCAAACAAGAATTAGAGCACTTAATAAACTACAAAATGAATAATTTTGATTATATTAAATTAAAAAAGTTTTACACTAATAAAATCAATGCCAAAATTAGAAGAAGGCCAAAATGCTAGGAAACAATCTTTACAAGGAGGAGTTCTGATAAGGATCTTGGTTGTAAAATACATAGAGAACTGCATCAAATTTATAAGATCACAAGTCATTCCCCAATTGATAAATGGTCAAAGGATATGAACATACAGTTTTCAAATGAAGAAATTAAATATATATATATATATATATATATATATATATATTCATATGAAAACATGCTCTAAATCACATTGAATAGAGAAATACATGGGGATGCCCATCAATTGGGGAATGGCTAACCAAGTTGTAATACATGAATACTATGGAATATTATTGTCCTATAAGAAACCACAAATGGTCAGACTCTAGAGAAGCATGGAATGACTTATAGGATCTGATGCTGAGCAAAGGGAGTGGAGCCCAAAGAACAACGTATACCTCAACATTTTGACATGAGCAACCTTGATGGAAGCTACTTCTCTCGACAGAGTCCAGAGAGCTAAGACAACTATTATAAACTGGTAATGGTCTATATTATCCCTAACCAGAGGAAGAAAAACAAAACAAAAAACACACCCCCTAAAAAAACACACCCAATCTTATGAGCACTTTATAAAATTATGTCTTATTTATCTCTTTCCCTTATTCCTAATTCCTCATGTCAAAAATGACTAATTTGTAAATAGGTTTAACAAAATATGTATGTAAAATGCTTATACCTGACTGTTCTCTACTGAAGGGAGGGGGGTGGAAAGGAAGGGTGGAGGGAAATGTAACTTGGAAATATGCATGTATAAATGGATGAAAATATAAACAAACAAATAAATAAATGGATGGATGGATGAATGAATGAATAAATAAAAAGAAATGAATACTCAACCTAAAAAATAATGCATTAATCTCCCAATGATCTTTTTCCTTTTCAGTCATACCAGCCAAATTGATGTGTGAGGTAATGCCTCAGAGTTGTTTTAATTTGCATTTATCTAATTAGTAATAAATTGGAACTTTTTTTTTACCTCCTCCCTCAATCTATGCCCCCTTCTACCAGCCACCCTCTCTATTTTCTTCTCTCTTTCCCTTTTTCCCTTCTTGGTTCTCTCCCTTCTATCAGTTCCTTCTTATCTTCTCTCCTTCCCACTCCTAAATCTTGAAAGGGAAGATAAAATTCTGGGTGTGTCTTTGAGTCAAATCCAAAGAGAATAAGATTCAAACAGTTCTCACCCCTTCCCTTCTTTTTCTCTATTTCAATAGGTATTTTGCAGCTCTTCATGCAGTATATTACATATGCCTCCCCCTTCCTCTTGTCTCATTGCAATCCCCTCCATTTTAATGTCTTGAATTTTTTAAATTATTTCATCAAAATCAACTAATGGCCATAACTTCAACCTAAGATTACTCCCTCTAAATAGAGTTAGACTTCTTAAAAGTTATGAGAATCTTCCTCCTAAGTAAGGATGCACCCACTTTAATCTTTAGAATAGCATTCTTTTTCTTTTCCCTCTGTGCCCTTACATGTATCTAATGAGTCTCCTGTTTGATTTCTGTTCAGCTTTGGTCTTTTTGTCAGGAAAGTTTGAAAATCACCTATTTCATTAAGTGACCATCTTTTCCCCTGAATGAAGATGCTTAATTATATGGGTAGTTGATTCTTCATTGTAATTTAAATTTCCTTGCTCTCTGGGATCATATTCCATGCTTTTAAATCCTTTAATGTTGATGCAGCCAAGATTACTATGCAATCCTGACAATGCCTCCTTGATATTTGAATTACTTTTTTCTGGTTACTTGCAGGAATTTCTCCTTGATCTGATAATTCTGGAGTTTGACTACAATATTACTTGGTGTTTTCATTTTTCGAATCCCTTTCAGGAAATGATCAGTGAATTATTTCAATGACTCTTTTTGCCTTCTGGTTCAAGTATATCAGTGCAGTTCTCTTTGACTAATTCCTGAGGGATGGTTCTTCTTTTTCTTTTTTTTTTTTTTTGATCATGACTTTCAGGGGAAAAAGGGAAAGAGGGAAGAAAAAGAGAGGGTGGCTGATAGAAGGGGGGACAGATTGAGGGAAGAGGTATTCTGAAGGAAAACACTGGTAAGGAAGGACAGAGAAAAAGAGTGGAAAATAAGTGTAAACAGAGTCTATCATGGAGGGTAATAAAGAGTTAATAATTATAACTGTGAATGTGAATGGGATGAACTCCCCCATAAAACAGAAGGGGATAGTAGAGTGGATTAAAAATTAGAATCCTGGGGTGGCTAGGTGGCACAGTGGCTAGAGCATGGACCCTGGAGTCAGCAGTACCTGATTTCAAATCTGGCATCAGACATTTAATAATTACCTAACTTTGTGGCCTTGGACAAGCCACTTGACCCCATTGCCTTGAAAAAAAACCTTTAAAAAATTAGAATCCTACAGTATAGTACTTACAAGAAACATATTTGAAACAGAGAGATAGGCACAGAAAACACAAATCATTAATGATCTCTCCTGGGTCTGTTTTCCAGGTAAGTTGTTTTAACAATGAGATATTTTAGATTTTCTTCGATTTTTTCATGGTTTTTGATTTTGTTTAACAGATTCTAGATGTCTCTTAGAGTCATTAGCTTCCATTAGTCCCAGCCTTTTTTTTAAAGGAGATATTTTCTTCTGTTACCTTTTGCATCTCCTTTTCCATTTGGCCAATTCTATTTTTAAAGGAGCTGATATCTTTTTCCATTTGTCTAAATATATTTTTGAAATAATTCTTTTTCTTTTTGCATTTGCCCAATTGCATTTTTAAAGGATTCGGGGTTATTTTTGCCACTTTTTGTTGCGAGTTGTTAATTTTTTCGTATATTTCTCTTCTCAATTTTTTCCATTTGATTTTTAAAATCCTTTCTGAGATCTTCTAAGAAGTCTTTCTGGGCTGAAAACCAATTCATATTCTAGTATGGAGCTTCACATGTGGCATCCCTTCTGTCCTCCTTTTCTGAGGTAGTGGTTTGTCCAGAATTATCTCCAAGGTAACTTTCAATAGACCTTGCCTTTCTCTGATCTTTCTTACTTGTTTTTGAAATTTGTTACCCATCCTAAGGATCTTGTGTTGGGCAAAGGGCTCATTTACATACCTTCTGTGTTGAGAATCCCAGAGGCCTCCTTACTGGCCTGGGGCCATTGATGGTAGGAACTCTAGGAGGGGGTGCTTAATGGATCTGCCTGTAAGGGATGCCAGAGGCTCTCTCTCTGGACCATCTAGCAGCTTAGTTACTGAATTAGACCCTCCTGGTTAGGGATGCCTGGGGCTCTCTCTGTACTCTAAGTGCTGGGGAAGTCTGTCAACTACTCTCTGGGCTGTTGGGCAAGGTGGGAACACCTGGGGTTGTTTCTGGGCTCTCTACCCTGGGGAATGTCAGGCCCTCCCACCCGGGAATGCCAAGGGCTTGTCATCAGGATCTGATGGTCCAGAGGAGCCATGCCACCTGAATGGGGGTCCTGGGCATCCACTGGAGCCTTCCCAGCCTGCCGTGTAGCCTGAACTGCCAAAGCCTCCACTCTCACTGTTGAGGGAGCCCTGCAGCTGGTACACTCAGCCCGGACACACCCAATCACTTATCATTACAGACTTTGCTGGAAAATATTCCCCAGTGATTTTATTTTTTGTGAGTTCTGTCACTTCAAAATCTGTTAATAGACTTGATTTATGTGATTCCTGAAGGAAACCCAGGAGAGCTTCCTAAAATTTCTGCCTTCTCTCTGCCATTTTGGGCAGAAGTCCCCCAACAAACATTTCTGAAGTAGATACAAAACACAATGCAATCATGGCAGGAGGTATGCTTGGAAACAAGGTTAATAAGACAACTGCTGTGTATACCAGGTAGTGTGTTAAGCATTTTATAATTATTATCTTATTAGATCTTCTTTAACAGCCTTAAAGGTTCAGGGTATTTTTATCCCCATCTTCCAGTTGAGGAAACTGGAGAAAACAGATATTCAAATATCTTTCCTGGGGTCACATATCTAATGCCTGCAGCTGTGTTGGCAACGACTATCAGTCTGACTTCAGTCCTAGATCTTTTTCTACTGAGTCCATAGAAGCTAAAGGAGTAGGGAGAGGGTTCAAAGAATAAAAAGCAAAATAAAATTCAAAAATCCCTTTCTTGGGGTCTTATAGTCTACTAAAGGAAATCACATATAAACATGTTCATTTAGACAGCTCAACAATGCCAGGCACACGATTCTAGGCTTGAATTCAGAAAGAATTCATATACTGTCGCAGGTAATAATAGCTACATTTTTCTCTCTGTCTTAGCTTCTTCATTTATAATGATATTAATACCTATATTATAATGTTATGGAGAAAATAAAATTAAATAACATTTCCCCAACATTACAGGGAATAATAAGAATGATGATGATAGCAATTGTAATAATAATAATAATAATAATAATAATAATGATATAAGCAGGGAAATACTATACAACCAGAATAGGGGTTCCCAATCTAGAGTTCACGAAATTTTAATCTGAAAGTTCATGCAACTTTTAAAAATATATTTTGATAACTGAATTTTAGTCTGATTGGTTTCTATTATAATTCTATTTTTATGATAATAGCATCATTCTGAGAAGAGGTTCCTAAATATCAGCAGACTTCCAAAAGGACACATGATATTAAAAAAAGAGGCTTAAGAACACCTTTAATAGGATCATCAGGAAAGCCTTTCAGGGTCAAAAATTGATCCATGAATTGAACATTGATAGAAGTTATTGATTCTAAGATTAAAAAATGGGAAGAGAATGGATGCTTGGTATGTGCAAAATCTTCAAGGGAGAGATAGAATTCCCAGTTTAGGAAGTAACGAGTAAACTAGTTTTCCTAGAATGTGGCATACTTGATGAGGAAATATTGGAAATAAAGCCAAAATTATCATTTGTTCAAATGTCAAATGGATATTTTTAGCCTATCAGAAATTACTATGAAAGGCTTTTGATAAGAAATGAAGCAAGGTCATATTTTCCTTTGGGGAAAACAATCAGCTACAGGAAGGATATATTAGAAATATAGGAGAGCATAGAAGCTGAGAGTATAATTAGGAGGCTGATAGAATAATTTTTGAAAGAAGTGATAGGAGCCTGAATGTGGGTAATCACCATGTGGGTGTCACTGACAGAATAAATTGTGCTGTTTGATCTTCCATGAAGAATAGATGAGGAATCAATGCCCATGGCAGTTCTCTCATATTCAAAACAGTTCACAGGATGGTGGCCTTGGTCTTTCATTACCTTAGTTCTTAAACTGCCTGGGCTCATAGGTTTCAGATTAGTAACACTATTCAAGTAATATAGTTGGAATTTTCCATCCTCCAATTGGTCCATGATCTCCTTCAGACATAAAACATACCCTACTGTATTATTTATAGCATACATTTAGGATGCCTTAGTAACTCAGACCATTTTGTTACTATATCTTAGTTCGGTTCCAATCATAGAACTTTGTAGACTTCTATTTCCTGAGTGGCACAGTCCCTAAAACTTGGACTAGGCTAACACGTGCTATTCCTTTTAAATGGAGCCGGCACTGGAATATGAGGCCTGCAGAGAAGCCTTGGCTTTTGAGTCACATAGTGGCTGAAGTGCAGGCCCCACCATATGCCATTTGCTAAGATACCAAATGGAGCATTATTATATTTCTGTCTGGGTTTCTTTACTGGATAAAAAATAAGACTTCTTGCTTTTACATTAAGAATAATGCCAAGGTGCTAGGGGAAAAGATGAGGAGTCTAAAATTCTATCTTACAGAATGATATTTGCTAACCAATGGGCATAGTAGAGAGTCTTGAAATTGGAGGCAGATGACATAGATTGAAATCCTAATTCTGCTGGTTAACAATTCCTAAAACTTTGAGCAAGATTTCCTCAGTTTTCTCTGCTGTAAAATGAGGAAATTGGACTAAATGTATCTTCTGCTCTAAATACTTTCACTTCATTAAGGGAATAAGTAGCTAAGATATCCTTCATTTATATTTCTTTAGTACTTTAAGGTAAATAAGACCCTAAAATGGTCCTGGAGCTATTAATTGCATATAAGATTCCCATTTTGTAGATAGGCAGACTAGGCTCAGAGAGAGTAAAGGAAGGATTTGAACTTACTTCTCCTGAATCCAAATCCAATATTCTGATTCCTTCACCAACTCCTGTACCAAATCAATTTACATGGATTCATTGCCAGACTTT